>NC_089535.1:819700-884700 GCF_963924715.1 Thunnus thynnus
TAACTCAATAGTGAATTATTCTAACGTCTAACGTTAGGTCTGATAGAGACATGGTCTGATAGTCTACCGTCTACCACCAAACTGTGTGAAAATACTGTGTTCCAAGATGTATATGTATGTATGTATGTGTGTGTGTGTGTGTGTGTGTGTGTGTGTATAGGACTATTAATTAAAAAGTAATCACTCTCAGTGAAAACAATGTTTTCCAAAGTCATGCACGGCTCTAAATCCTGATGCCTTTCTTCATCTTATTTCTACTCCTCACAGCTGACGAGCACTCCTGCTGATGAGTCCAGTCTCTTCATCATCCCAGGTCTCACTGTGCAACGTAAGACTTAAAATCCATTGACAAAGCCAAGTTAGTCAGCTCTTGTGGCAGTTGTGCTTGTTATACTATGTGCCTGTTTTTAGATATTTTATATTTATATTTTATATTTATTTTGGCTTAACCTCAAGCACCTCAGCTGTCATCTGCTTAGATCTGCTCTCATATACTAACTCAAAAACGATATTGTCTCTGTTGTGTAAGTCTTAGTTTTCACAGAGAAAACAGTACTTTAAGGTGATAGAATTGTTGTTAATTCAGTGTTTGATTATTATTCATCAGGAGAACCAGAACCTGAGATCCTGTGTACGACCAAATGGATGCTGCTGATGGAGACCTGACTTCACCACCTCCTTGGCTGCCATCTTCACATCTTGCTATAGTTCACAGTTGAATATCAGGAGGAAACAATGACATCGCTGGAGTCTGTTCAAAAGTTTTGCTCATCAACATTTTTACATCACATCCTATTTCTTTTAGATGAATTTTACTTGCATTTTCCCTGTGATTGTTAAGATTGCTGTTAAGATGTATTTAAATGTTTGTTGCAATAGGTAATTAAAATCTTGTTAGGTGTAGCCTATTCTACAAAAGCTTACTTTGAGAGTCTTAAAAACATGTGTTTTTATCCAAGCTTGGCTATTACACTGACAGCAATGGTAAAACATTTTTTGTCATCTACAGTAGCTGAATTTGCTGAAGAACACAAAGCAGCAGGCGGTTCCTGACTTGCAAGGATCCAAAGCCTTTTGGGCCAGCGGACTTGTGATGCAAAGTGGACTGAGGTGGACTGTTGGACTCTTTACAGACAAATATGCATCCACAAATACCATTTTAAAGACTCTATGGACACCTGAGTACCCGGTGACATCTCCCACAGTTGAGTATACATCTTAAGATTACCTAAGAGTGTTTTGTTTCAAGGAAATAACAGTGTCTAGTGTCAGTGTCTATATATCAAGTTCAGTGATTTGATTTTGTTTTTTTGTTTTTTTTAACTTGTAGTGAGCTTATTAAATGGCATCAGTATTATTTTTTCATGAGTATTTGTTTAATTGTGGTTACAGATTTAAACAAGCTTTTTACATATTGCATATTTAACATTGTCATTGTAATATTTGCCAATGTTTGCTATATATACATTTGAAAACTTTGTTATAGAATGATATTTAAAGGACAGAAAGTTGCATATGGTCCCTGCTTCTTTTATGGCAAACACTGAAAAGAAAACATTTATTTACTTCATTTTTTATTTACTATATTCTTATTTACTGTGTTAAGTTGATGCCCATGCAGTCCAAATAGTTCCTGCTGTTGCAACTTCATATTAAAGCTTCATATTCATATTAGCTTCTCACTGGTATACCACAGTGTGGCTTTTATTATGAAGCATGTACAGGAAATGTAAAACAGACTGCAGTATTGGTCAGTAAACATTGGTCTATGCAAAATGTTTTGTGCTGTTTGGTCAGCAGACCAGTTTTATATATTGCAAAGGAGAATTTGTAAAAGAGAAAGTAGCCACAGTGAGCTGGCAGACGTAGAACTTCGGGCAACAGGCTCTTTTACTACAGTTAATGTCATTAAGTGTAAACAACTTATTTTGTTCTGCTGTCCTGTCTGAGGGAAAACCATCTACCCTGTGCATCACAGATATAATTGCAGCAGTGCACTACTCAGTGTGGGTATTTCTGCCATACGGAAGAAGGCCGTTAGATTTCTGTAAACATGGTGCACAATCCCTGCGCACATGAAAATAAGTAACAAGTATAATGTAGTAGTTGCTGTTCAACAGTTAATAAATAATTTAAAGAGTTGGTTCTGTACTAATTTATTGAAATTTCAATGTGGTTTGAAAGTTTACAGCATTATATGAATAACTAATCTAATTTACTGCAAAATGTCTGGTGCTGTAATCCATTACACAGTAGCATAAAAGTACTGTATTTTATTTTACAGTTACGTACAGCTACTGTACACTGTATAGTATCATTTTACATTTGCTACTGTAAATAAAAACACAGTACACTTACTGTAAGATAAATTACAGTAAGTGTACTGTGTTTTTATTTACAGTAAATAACTGGCAGAAATTGACAAGTAACTAACTGTGAAATAAATTACAGTAAGTTACTTGTCATTTGCTGCCAGTTAATTACTGTAAAAATCATAGTAAGTTTTTTACAGTGTACGTTTCAACATGTGTAATACGTATCATATCAACATTTCCACAAACGTAGCTGTTGTGGATATTTTGAGCGATGGTCAGCAGTGGAGAAAGACGGACACTTTTGATGTCTTTTGATGCTGAAAATGTTTATTGAAAGCAGTCGGCCAGGTGGAGAACCAAAACAGTAAACACCAAAGTGTTTTGCTCCGATGCTGTCTCTTTCTGTTCTGCCCTCTGAAGGTCTGAGTCCTCGTCTTTATCAGCCTACAATATGAAAAATTTGTCTGATTGGTTCACTAGTTTCTAAACAACGGACTGCACTTTACCCATGACCGTTTAAGTCACGTTGCATGTAATTTCAGCAGTTTTGGGTTGAGTGTCTGACTGTGTCATCCACCCATCTGTGCTGTTTAAGGAAGCCTCCTCTGACCTTGGTAACCATGGAGATGCTGATATACCCTCTATCAGAGAGGTTTCTGCCTTCCCCAAAACATCACAGACAGCTGATGTCTCAAGGAGAAGATATCTTAATCTCTGATTAAGAATTACAGTGTGACCTCAAAGCCAAACTTGACCCAATGTAACCCAATTTGTAACCTCTAAAGATGGAAAATACCATAACACTAGCATATTAACATTTCTACCCATTGAATAACGATGTTTTATGGTGTGACAATGGTGTGTTGTTAACGTCTGGTTAGGTTTAGGCACCAAGACCACTTGGTTAGGGTTAGGGAAAGATCATGGTTTGTGTTAAAGGTCCAGTGTGTAGTATTTAGTAACATCTAAAAGAACAGACTTGGTAAAAATTGAATAGATTATTTATAAGTATATCTTAATTAGTGTCTAATTAGCTGAAAATAATAATTGTTGTGTTTTCATTACCTTAGAAATAAGCCCTTTATATCTACATGGGAGCGGGTCCCCCTCCACGTTGGCTGCCATGTTGCATCACCAGGTTTCTACAGTAACACAGAAAGGACAAACCTAACACTGG
The DNA here is from genome assembly GCF_963924715.1 of Thunnus thynnus. Taxonomy (NCBI): domain Eukaryota; kingdom Metazoa; phylum Chordata; class Actinopteri; order Scombriformes; family Scombridae; genus Thunnus; species Thunnus thynnus. Next base: position 823,193 of record NC_089535.1, read on the forward strand.
TTCCAGTGAGGGCCTTACGTGTTTTAGATTCAGTGGGCGACTACCAGAAATGCACCAGTTTTAAAACGAAGAAGAAGAATGGACCAAACATTTTGTATTGTGAGACGTTTTTGAAACCAAAATCTGATAAATGGAGGATCATTTATAAAATCACAGATGCCGGTGTTTGCTCTCCTCCCTCGCCCGGCCCTGCCTGCGACAGCACCGCTAACTCACCCCCTTCCTCTCCCTCTAACCTCCAGTACTTCACTCTGCAAACGGATAATAAAATATGTAACGTTATCCTGCCAACGCTATCTCGCTATCAATAATGCCTAACCTTAGAATAAAATAATGTAAGTTTTGTTTAGCATGACGTTGCTAATGTTAGCTTGAATTACCAAAACAATAAAACAAATATAATTGCTATCTTACTTGTGAGCTATAACCTACAGTACTATAGACTAAATAACTAAATACATATTCACCTCATCTCTTGACTTGTTAGAAATGCTCGAAGTTGTCGTGGACGATGACATCTTCAGCAAATAGCTTCTTGTCCTTGAAGGCCACCGTAGCTTCTGGAATCTCTCCAAAGTCTTAGGGAGGGGAGGGGTGAGCGGCGGAGTGCTTCAATCTAGAACTTCACCGTTAGAGGCCGCTAAATACCACACATATTACACACTGGACCTTTAAAATAAAATAAAAAATAAAATGAAAACAGCCGATGTCTCACTAAAAACACTCGGTTTTCTCGCCAGAAAAACGGCTACAAATGTCCTGACGTCTCGCTAAAAGCACCCACTTTTATCAGTTGAAACGGGAGGCGGACATTGGTGTTGAGGTGGTCTCTAACTGTACTCTCTGCTGATTTCCATGTTGCTGCCAAGAAACATACTAATCATCCACCGGCCCCTCCTCCTCCTAATAGGAAAGATCAGCTCATATAGATCACATGTGAACTACGTCACTTTAGAAATGTTGAGATGATACGTTTTGTAGAAATGTTGAGATGATACGTATTTCACGTGTTGAAACGTAGATATTCAACGTTTCTGTGGTTTGCAGAAATGACCAATGCCAACGTTTTATTCTGGCGACCAGGCTGATATTGTTCTAATTGTATTTTAATGGTTATTTGTAGTAATGTTACTCACGACGTTGCCATGGTGCTGCCTGTCAGAGAGACTCCACACGGTGAGGATGAAACAGGTGTTTTGGTATCTGGGAGGACAAAATGAAAACCATCATAAAGTGAAATAAAGGTGTGAAGAACTTGCTGCAGAAAGTTTCAGTGCTGCACATTTTGAGCGACGAGCCGCTCGACCAACAACGTCTCCTAGAAATGATCTTTGTTTGCTACTAAATGGAAACAGCATATATGTTCTGAAGGAAACGTCCTGCTGCCTGGATTAAACTTTTATATCAACATAATGAGGAAATGTTGTTAATTAATGTATCTGAATGTAAATGTCCAATAACAACACATTTGGTTTGTTTTCTATAATATGTGAGTGGCTGTTTGAATGAGGGTTCATGGGGTTACAGTAGACCCTGTAACAATAAATCATTTTATGATGGGACAGACTTACCAAACAGTCTCTATACAGGGTTTACTTTAGTTTATTCAAATACAAATTACCATCACATGCAGTGGACACATTGGAAGTTACTGGTGTCTGTAATCATTCCTCCTGTCAACACTGGCTGTGATGTGATCCTTTCCTACAGCAGCTCAAATATGAGATATGAGTTCTTTGAGAAAACACAGTCTAAAGTTCAGCTGAAGCTCATATAAAGAGCTGAACAAACCAAGAGTTTATCTGCCAAAGTTACAGTTGTGTAATTCATCTTTGTGTTGTGGTTTCTCCTTGCTGAGCTGCAGTGGAGGAATAGTAACACAGAGAGGGAATGTAGTACTAAAGAGACTGTAGAAGCTTATGAGAGGGCCTCTTGATGCTCAGACAGGTCTGTCTCATTAACATAAAATCTATCATTTTGATTTTTATATTGTGTGAGAGAGAAGGATCTGCTGAAGAGTTCATGTGTTCACCCAAAGACACAAATACCCAGCTGTATGCTATATGCATGGTTATTTCATAAATCTCAAATCAGGCCCCCCCCCCCCCCCCCCCCCCCCCCCCCCCTGTAGACCTGTCAATCAAACAAACACAAACTGATTGTGTTGCACCAGCGAGGGTCTCCAACAGCCAGAACAGCTGTCATTACACACGGCTGTGGTTATTTATAGCGACCAAACACTGTAACAGGTTTGGTCATTTGAACAGTATTTTACTTTAATGTGTTCAGTAGGATATCAGTGTGAAAAGTCTCTTACTGTAAATCACAAAGGATTATGGGAAAATGTATGTAAAGCACAGACTGTAATTCAACTCTACTGTAAATCATTTACAGTAATATATCTGCCCCCAAAACTGACCAATGAGGACGCAGAACTTATTCTTACATTTGGTTCTCTATAATAAATTGAGATTTTTATAACATTTGATGATAAAATCCAGGTTTTAAATACAGATTCAATCAATCAACCAATCAATCAATTTTTATTTATATAGCGCCATATCACAACAAAAGTCATCTCAAGGCACTTTTCACATAGAGCAGGTCAAGACTGTACTCTTTAATTTACAGAGACCCAACAGTTCCCCCATGAGCAGCACGTGGCGACATCGGTAAGGAAAAACTCCCCTTTAACGGGTAGAAACCTCAAGCAGAACCCGGCTCTTGGTGGGCGGCCATCTGCTCTCCAGATTAACTTGGCTTTCTGTTTCAGTAAATTAAATGTAACTTGGTTCTTCTGGGCATCACTACCATGAGCTGAGAGCTGTATAATAAAGATATTTAGTGCCAGACATGTCTGTCTATCTTCAGTTAAATAACAATGAACTCCATGACAGGCTGATTAATGTAGTCACATACACAGATATGTTCCTTTAAACTTTCATGTCTTTGGTTACTAATAATGAGTGAAAATGTAAATAACTGTCATATAACATTTTCAACATTATTGATGTGTGAGAACTCATTGACAGAAAAAACAGCTTTTAGTTTTTCATTTTGATTTCATTTAATGTTATTCTATAACATTTCATTTATTAAGTTATTACATTCAGTTATAGTGAGATTTTTCCTGCAGCATTTGTGTCCAAAAATCCTGATACTGAAAGTTTTTCGTGGTTCTTCGTTCAAAGTGTTCTTACCTGGGATGTTGACTTGAAGAAGCTGTGAGATGCTGAAGAGGCAGGAAGAGCAGAGAGGAGTCAGACTGCAGAGGAGGAGAGGAGGGTTTATATAATCAGAGAGGCAGCAGGTCACATGATTTCACAGAAAGTCTCAGAGACACAGAATGAAACAGAAAGACAGACCCGCCCAACACACACACACACACACGCACGCACGCACGCACACACACACACACACACACACACACACACACACACACACACACACACACATACAATTTATCAGCAGGGAGGCGGCTAGTCACATGATTTCACAGAAACAGTCTCAGAGACCTCCCCTCCCAGAGCCGATAATACATATAATACATATAAGACATATAATACATATAACACATATAATATATATAATACATAAATAAAGAGAAAGGTAAACTCTGAGGCCTGATGTAGATCAGCAGGTCAGTCTGACTCCGTCATGTTGTGGTCAGAAGAGACAAACTTTTGTAGGTTAAAAGTTAAAATGTGATTAAGAGGTAGTAATGTTAGTTTTCTTTGGAAAAAGAGAGAAGCATTTTGGATTTTCTATTTCCAAAGTTTATCTCCAGGGGGCATGAATGAAGATTTTGCAATTAATTTCTGTAGTGTTTTTTTTTTTTTTTTTTTTACCTTACTTTATTTAAATGGTGTTTGTAATGTGTTTTATGATGACCCTGATGAAGACCACAAGTCAAAACGCGTCAAAACTAATAAACTTGTTCCTCATACGACAAGTGTTGCTGGAGTTCTTATCTCTCTAGATTTTATGAGTTATTAAAAATATTTATGTGGTTCTTAAAAAATATTTTGTTTGATTTCAGTTACTATCATAACCATAAACCCAGTATTTGGAGCTAGAACTGGATGTGTCTGCCTGCGATTCTCCATATGGCCTCCCAGGGCCTGCTGGGTCCTTGGTTGCAGGCTCTGCTCATAGAAAACATACATGGAACAAATATAGAGTGACAACAAAATTAACCAATCAAAAGGACTCACGCAGGACTCGTGCAGGGCTCGCGCAGGCCTCGCGCAGGACTCACGCAGGGCTCACGCAGGCCTCGTGCAGGGCTCACGCAGGACTCACGCAGGCATTGCAGAAAGGAACGGAGGATGGATTTTGTTTTCCAGTGACTGGTGAGTCCTGCTGTATTAATTATCTATAGAGCTGATTAAGATTGTTGTTTGCTGCTGTGAGAAATATGGCCTAATTTCTATCTTTCAGAAAATCTTTCCTTTATTGTCTTTTTGTTGAGCAACATGAGTGAACGTTTACCATCGGAAGACTGGGTTGGCAGTTTAGCTAATGCATGTGTGGGAGAAATAACGAGGTTAGCATAGTTTCAGCTTGTTGAGCCGGTGCTTTGAGTACATTTGTTAACAGGTGTCAGAAGCTGATTTTGTAATGGACTTATTCTTAATGACGTAGTTTTTATATTGTTTAGATGTTAGTTGTTGGTGATGAGTGCACTTCAGCCTCTTTTACACAGCCCGTTCAAAGCGGGAATACTGCGCCTGTAATCCGCCTCGCTGTTCTGTGTGACAGCCGGCATGGCGGGACCGGGAGCTGACGCTGTTGTTTAGCCCGTATTCAGACCACATCAGGCGGTGCGGCGTACAGCTGCAGGGTTGAGGAGGTGTGCGGGGATGCAGGTGTGTTTGTGCTTTGGAAAGTAACCGTTGTGAAACAATCAGAAAATAACGTTTTAATGATCTGATTCATCAGCTTCCTCATTAACATTACTAGAGCTCTCTCTCTCCATTCACTCTCTAGCTCACTCGACCACAGCTGCTCTCTCTCTCTCTCTATCTCTCTCTCTCTGGTCTTTTTTAAAATGAGTCGGAAAGCCAAAAGAAAAGTCTAACTTAACTTTTAATGTTATCAAACGAAGAGAAATGTCCTCCCCTCGTCCTAGTAACATCTCTTTACTTGCTTATGGCAGAGTTTACAGCTCTGATCAGTCTGATCTCCGGAACGCCGGTATGATGTGTAAAAGTAGGAGGCAGCTTTATAGCCATAAAGCGGCGGATCCTCTTTATAGCTATAATGTGGGTTCTCTGTATAAAAGAGGCTTTTGTGTGTGTGTGTGTGTGTGTGTGTGTGTGTGTGTGTGTGTGTGTGTGAGACCACCGAAGGCCCAGTGCAAGACCCCATGGTCTGCTACTGACAGGAAGTGATCCTTTTGTAACAAAGAAAGAAAATAATGAACTTATGGAACACAGAACTAAACCAGTAAACTAAACTTAATACTTTCTTTTACTTTAACCAAACATGTTGCTGGTATGTAAACTGTAACCAAACATAATGTAAACCACAAACAAAGCCTGAGAAAGATTAATGATGGAACTATGGCTAAAAAAAATAATTAACAAGCATGGTTAAAATTGGCGTGTTCTCACCCACTTTGACACAGGCACTATCCTTTGTTATTATTTATGTATTTTTATATCATAATTTGGTATTATCTGCTTACATATAACCAATGAAATGATTTGATGTTTAGATTAGATCATGTTTATATTTCTTTCACTCAGCTGCACCTGTATTAAAGGAGATGAAACTCTGAGGAGAGGACAGGATTTGAGGTTTTTGACTTGAGTTTTTGAGCAGATTTTTTAGATTAGTAAATTTAACTAAAACTGAATAAAAAGTCACCTTTGAAAAATGAGATCTATACTGAAATGTTTTATATTTTTCATCAAAAAAATGATCATGTGAAAGACAGATGAATGGCCAAATGAATTAATAACTGTTTTAATACAAAGTCATATTGAATGAGCTTAATGCATCTGTGGAATCATGTAATCCTTCAAGTTACTGAAACTGTTTCCTCTGCAGCCAAAAAGGCTCTGCAGCAGCTCAGTTTGACTGTTTGTTTTACATTATTATTGAACGGCAGCCCTGTTCACACCAGAGGTTCATTCCAATTCCCTTAAACTGCATCCATGTTTCCCTCACTTGAGTCTCTCCCACTCAAGACGCAAGGAAACCATGCGAGGAGAGAGGAAATGAGGAAATGTGTTTTTAGAGACATGAGTCGTCCTTTCCATGGATGTATAAAGAAAACTGGATACAGTGTTGGAGGCGGATGCCATTCATTCCTAAAGTTGCTCAGTGGTGCTTAAGCCAAAAAAGTCACTTCCTGAAAACATACTGAGCATGCTCGTTGGGCCGCATGCGCCCATGGAGCATGCTCACTATAGACTTCTGCTGGCCAAGACAGCTAATTTCTGGTTTAGCCCTCTGGCTAACTTGAATGGGGATAAAATGATTCAATCGTGTGGCTCTTCTAGACTTTATAAATGTGATATGACTAAATGGATCAAGTTGTGACTCCCTTTAAGTCTGTGGGAAAAAAGTCTTTTTGGGAGCAATAGCGTCATGTGACGTTGTAATTACATGGTTTGGCCACTATGTCAAATTGGCTTCAAAGCCCTAATTTCATAAAATGTTATCAGATCAATCTACTCAGTCACTGTTTTAACAGTGTTCTGTATGAGAGGGTCAGTCTATAACCTATGGAAATGATCTGGAACCTTAAGATCCTCTAAACAGCATTTATTCTATAATCTCCAATATTTTTAAAATTATTTTACATAGAAGTTCAGCAGACAGCAGGCGGACCATAAATCAGCTGACTGGTTAAACTCCTTCACATCTCATACCAGAGATAAAGAAATTCAAATGAAGTTAGATTATTTGTTTTATTTATTTATTTCAGTGTAATTCTGTTTATTTTGTATTTAGTATTCAGGAGATGTCTTTAAGCTTTTAGCTTCCTGCTAACTGAGTATATGCAGAGAAAAGTCTGTTTTGTAACATATATTTGAATGACTTTGTGTACATATCAAATCTTTGAATATTTTATTACAAACGTATTTTGTAATGTGCAAACAAATAAAGAAATAAAGTAAAACACCAATCAGTAGTGAAAATGCAAGAAGAAATTATAGTTATAATAATAATTATAATAATTATAGACATTATATCATTTATCAAATATTCAGACAGTCAGACTTCACATCCGTACAGAGGACAATCTTCATGTCACAATTGTTACCAAAAGTTTGATGTTATTTCAGTTCATAACAAGAATGAAATAATGACGTTATCTTCATATTGATGCTGTCTGTAATATTTGGTTACTGAATGTTTTTTCTCTCTTTGGCTGATCAAAGTTCATCAACACATCTGAATTCTTAGTACACAATCTCATAAAATCAGAATTTTACAATCAAACTGAAAATGAAGAGTTCCCAATACGTGTCATGTTGTTTATCAAACACCTGTGAGGTTATCGTTGCCCACGCATGCATGACTTCAGATCGAGTGCTGCATTGTGCGGTGATCAGCAGTGATCAATTCTGCTCAGGTCTGGTTCATCTCCAACTAGCCTATTGTCAGCCGATCAGCTGTTAGTCACTTTAACAGCTGTAGAGGCTTCTGATGGAGTTTGTGTCTGCACACGTGCACTGTGACACTAATAAAGCTGCAGCAGCTGTTTCCTCTCTGCAGCCTGTTACCTGTTTAACAAACACCTGCAGTCTGTATTTATACTGTGTACAAGAACCTTTTCTACTGGCAGAATGCATTCATATTATTTATTAATTATTTGCCTCTGTATTTATTGATATTCTGATTGTGAATTCATTATTTAATAACCCAGAATATGATCAAGGTGTCCTTTGAACACTGGAAAATATTTATCGGGCTAAATGTTTCAGGGAAAATGTAAATGATAAATCAATAAATTACATTAAATATAAATGTGTTTCTTGCTGACGGACTCTCCATTATTTTAATTTGATCCATAATAACAGTTAATGGAGGAAATAACAGATCATGAAAAGAAAAATCTTTCTAATAAACGAATAAAGTTGTTTATGGTTCTTTTATTGATCAGACCGACAATTAACAATGTTTAACTAGACGGTGAATCAGAAAACAAATGAAATATAAAACTTGGGAGTGATACACTTGAGTTTAATCTGTAAACACTCTCTCCACTCAGTGACATATCGGATCAGTCCGATCAGCTGCAGCATATAATCAATAACTGATATCCAGTAAGGGGGCATGTAGGCTGATAAAAGACTTCTGTGAAGGCTGCTCTCATGTCTCCTCGCTCCTCAGAGCAGAACTTGACCTGATTACTGCAGTAAGGGGGGTAAAATAATTTACCCAGGAGTAGCTGCAGTGCGCAACAACAACCACCAGGTGGCACATGTAAGCAGTCCAGATGCACTGTCTGTCTCTCTGACCCCATGTACACCTGGTATTAAAATGTGATCTGCTGGATACAGATCTCATTTTAATACTCTCATGGATGTATCAAGAGAACTGGATACAAGGACAACAAGAACAAAGCAAATCTGACATAGCGGCCAAACCACGTAATTACAACGTCACGTGATGCACACTGTCCCAAAAAGACTTTTTCCCATAGACTTAGCGTCAAAATGACTCGTTTCACTATCATAATTTAACATTTTGAAAGTGTAGAAATGTTGCATGATTTAATTTTCTGCCTTCATTTCATAATGGACATTTGTGTTATGATATTTAAACCAACCATCCATCAACACAGTTTAGACATCAATATATGAAACATGAAAATTTGTCCCCCCCAATAATTGACTGGACATCAGATTCCCCCAGAAGCTGAAAGACAGCTAAAATATTAAAGGCCAAACAACAAAACAAACAACAAAGTGGCAAGCTCTTCAAACCTGCCCGGTGGCTACTTAGTCAAGGTGCTCAAAACTGAAACTCCAAGCTGCTGAAGCAGTAACTCGGTCAAAAGTGCAACTAAACAAGCAGCAACAACCACAAATGATCTAATAAAAAAGATGACCACTACACTTTCTGACATGTTCAATTCACAAGCATGGTGAAGTCTGAGGCTCTTTTGAGCAACGATGGAATCTATCAAGGCTAGGTTGTGCAACAAATTCTTCAATTTCTTTCTAAACGCCATCATCAAGAACAAATGTCAAACAAATGCCATAAAAACCGCAAAGCCAGCAAAACATCTATTACAGGCCCCCAAAAAATAGCACAACATGCAAAAGGATCACTGCCCAAACAAAACAGCAGCACAAGATCAGTGGTGTCCAACACAAAACATAGGCACCATGCAAACAAATAGCAAACTACACAAGGTATCAAAGCAACACATAATAATGTCAAACTACATATCAGTTAACATGTGGACAGAGAAAAAGTTACTATGACACAGTTTGCAATCATGAGTAACTGTTAAATAACAAGATGCACAGCGACAACACTGAGGTGAAAAAAACAAAAAGCCTTCAGCAACTTACCTGCACTCTGCATTTAAAGCAAGCCTACAGAAACATGCTAGTGTGGAAAAACGTGTGGACGAGCCCCCAAATATGTTACAGTCTGTAAACAAGTAAAGGCTCAACTGGAGACCGAAACATATAAAACGACACCAAAACCTCTGAGTTAACAAGAAAACAACAAGCTTTATTTTGAAAATAATAAACTATACAATGTACAAAATATAAAGAAAACAAAAAAAGTGGGTGGAGATCCCAGCCAAAAGGAGCAAAGATGGGCCAGCCAAGCAATGGGCCATTGCACCCAGCTCATCCCCCTAAACTACCAAAAGAAAAAACTAAACTACACTGAACCAAACAAAACCCGATAACTGGACTACCAGTGATCTCCAACCCAAACTAAAATAGCAAACTAAAATAAGAAAACCAACACTCTAAAACATGCTGGAAAAAACAATTGGGAGGAAAAAGGGAGAAAAATTGCCCACAAGATGTGCGTCCGGATGTTGGGCATGTGTCTCTCACTCACTGCTCCTCAGGTCCCCCCTTCTTCTCTGATGGTTTATTGATTTCAGGTGCTCCACTCCTACAGGAGAAGGCAGGTGGAGGGGAGGGAGAGTGCCAGAGAGAGAGAGGGAAAACAAAACATATTCACAAGCAGTGTGCAATAATTCACATGCAGGGCCACATGTAGCAGTTATGTTACCTGACCAACGTTGTCGCCGTGGTAGCGACTGGCCTGTGACGGCTCCCACCTGTCAGTCAAAGCAGCCACACCCTTAACTATGCATAACTTTAAGCCTTAATAAAATTTAAATAGGTGAGTTATATGAAAATTCAACCCATGTACACTTGTCATGAACATGGAAATAAGCTATAGAGACCAAAACAGTTTTTTGTACCAGGCTGTAAACATGTTTATTCTGTTGTAAAGTTGGGCATTTTGACATGGGAGACTGAGGGGATTGACTCGCTTCTGGAGCCTCAAGTGGCCTTTCGAACTGCAGTTTTTGGCACTTCCACATGGGCTCCATTTTTCAGTCCCGGAGGTTGTACAGAGCAGAGGAGGAATGGACAGAAAAGGAGCACTTACCTTATAATTCAATACCTGCACAATGTTAGCAAGAAGATGTGATGCAACAAGAAAATAGATCCTCAAACAATCAGTGGGCAGCCCTACTATGATCAGACTAGTCAGCCACAAACCCGGAGGTCCACACCAGACGCTCATGTTTGAGTCATCAGGCCAACCCTCTTACCAAGCCCAAACAATTTACAACAGTAAATTTCGCTCCGTCACTTCTCAACAACTATTGGATGGATGATCAGTGATCCTCTGACTGTTCCTCTACTGCCACCATGAGGTTGACATGTTCACAATCACAATCAGCTTTGAAAGGATGTTTAAAGCATCATTAACTGAACTGTCAACAACATTTCACATCAGTCCATCACACAGTCGTTGAGATATTTGAGTCTAAAGCAAAGTTATGAACCGACAGACTGACCTCACATTGTGGATAAAACTAGAAGAAACATATCAGTAAAAACACTTAAAACAAGGAGTCCTGGTTCATAAATAAGCTCTGATTAATGACCGGCTGCTGCATATGTGGGTTTACAGTAAGCAGGTTACTATAGTGCATGTATTTCTCATCTGCATGTAAATATACTGATAAACAAACAGTTGAATGTTTTATAGGTCAGTTAAAGTTATTAATGTCTGTTTGATCCTGTAACTGCCACAGTTTACTCTTCAGAGTCTCTGTTATGTTCTGTTTTCTGTCTTCTCTGACTGTTTCATCAGGTACATCTTATACAAGACACCCAGAATTCAGGATAAAGGGCTGACTGGTTTGGATTATGTTTACATTTATCCAGCTGGACAGAATAAGTAGTAATGATAACAATAAAAAGATCAATGATGCTAACGGCATCCTGGCAAAGACCCTGCAGCCGCTCTTTACTCCAGTGAGTATTATTTTAGAGACTCAGCCACCTGTTACTATTTTCCATTTTTTCCCAGTAATTGATTGTGCTCTCTGTACACCATCTGTCAATAACATCTTAATATGCTCCATTCAAACACAGTAAACCACAGAGCAACACAGACAAATAAACAGCAGCCAGAGTTTCTATTTTCAGAAAGATTATTAAGTCCAGCACTGACAATAATACATTTAAATAACTGAAGCATATTTGAATTAAATTATTTCTCATAATTGTGCAAAAATATAACATTTTAATTATAGCTTTATTCTGATGGTCAGGGTCCTGCTTTAAACCCACAGAGGAGAAAAGCTTCTGCAAATGTATTTATATATATCCTGAATATTTATCGTTTTTATCAAACAAGTTGAACACAGCTTTGGACGAATAACGAACGAATTTGGTCTTTGAAAACAGAAATGATGTCAGTGTTTATTTGCATATAGAGTGGGGAAGTGAGATCCGATCACAAGTGGTCACTCAGGATGCACTTGATGTCCAAAGTGCCCTTTTGTCAAGGCATATTTATTTTTATTTTCATTTATTTATTAAATTAATAATTTTTGTGAAGGCTTGCGTGGCCCTTCAAGAAGAACATTTAATATTTATTAACAATTTAGCTATAAATAAAATGACCGTCATGACCGCTGCCGTCAGTTACATGATGACCTTTCACCTGAGGTCAACCTTGACGTGACCTAACAGTAGTAACTGAGTTGCTGTGGCAACCAGGGATGCTGCAGACTGACGTTCAGCAGGAGAAATAACAGTGATTTGGGATGTCATTTGTTCTAAAAAGGGAGAACTTCAACTGCCAGTAAGCGGGGTTCACAGCGGTGTTATGTGCACGTTGTTTGGTGTATTTTACAAGACGAAGTGAAGTGAGCGTGCATGTTTGTTGTACAGCCTGTTCAGCTAGCCACAGTGTGCTGCTTGAGGGTAAAAGTAGGGTTGCTTTTCATTACGCTATATGTAATGTGTTTATTGATTGGTCAGCTGATCTGACGGGACAGTAAACAGACGGCTGTTATAGTAATATAGCAGATCAGCAAAACTACCTGTGGGACAGGAATGAAAGCACCGACAGCAGCTGATCATATTTATTCATAGAATGAAAATGACTGAATCATGAATCAATCACAACAAACACTCTTGTGACTTTCTTCTCTTTTCTCCATAAGTCAAAAGGCTTCTTCTTTCTTCTCCGTTTCAGTGCGTCTCAGCTTCTTCAGGAAAATATGAAAATATAAAATCACGTCAGATTTTCACAAACTAAATAAGCATTTATGTTTATAAATTATGTTATTTAGACATTCTGCAGGCTACAGCTGTTTTTATTGTTCCTTATGTCGGTTCTGTTCGTTCAGTAATTAACAGGTTTAAATGAAGTTTATAGACTTATAAACAAAGTTCTGGAACCAAAGACCACGCCTTGTACGCATCCCATTTCCACACCACAGGGTATTTAGACACACCACATCCACTCCTCTCCCCTTTGTCTAAGCTTGCAAGTCCCTCCAACCCGACCCCTCCGCTAACTTTTCTTTCTTCTCTGCTTGAACACAGGAACAGGGGACTTCGTACAGATGCCAGACCATCAAGACAGCACCCCCACCCTGAGTCTCGACCCCCTTGTTCCCACTTACCTCCCTGACATCGACGCCTCTCCTCCTTACATCTATCACTCTCCTATCCACTCCCTCCTTCCCCTCTTTCCCACCTGCTCTTCTTTCTCCCCATCCCTCGACCCTCATCCCCTTGACCCTGACCCCTCATCCCGCATCCCACGACCTCAACCCTCACCACCTCATCCTCCCACCCCGATCCTTTCCCTTCTCCCATCCATCCTTCCCTCTCCAATCATCTCTCTAACTATCCTTCCTCCTTTTCACCCTGCTCTTCCATCTCCCACCCAATAAATCATTAAATCCATATTCTAGAAGGAGTTGTCTTGGTTAGTGAAATTGTCTATTTGTGTCTTATTGTGTGACAGCCAGATGCTGCTATAGATCTATAATCAAATGATAAAACACTGGAGCATTACACAGCCCATAGATGTTTTCCTTCCAGCTATCACTATGTATAAGAAGAGTTATAACTGTTACTTAATAAGTTCTATATATTTAGAGTTGACTTCTACATATTTGACAGTTGAGGTGATGTGCGTCATGAGTAGTTGTGTCTCCTCAAAATGACGCTGGAGTGAACGAGGACGTCCTGTTTGGTGAATTAAATTCTTTCGTCCTCGGGAAGAGACAGAAGTGAGGGAAGCGACATGTTAGTGTAATGAAAAGCAGCGTGTGACGACAGCAACCTCCCCAGCAACCCCCTCAACAGCAACTGTACTATGTTCCCCATCAGGTAAAACATGTGTGCCTCAAGTCACACTGGTGATACTCAACATACTATGAAGTTACGATTATGAGGTAGAAATGTATCACTATTGTTTTTAGTATGATGGCTGATCTGCATAACAGCTACAGTTCATATGGCTGTAAGAAGTGATGGAGGTTATTAAAAAGAAGAGATAAATAAAAACACTGACAGAGAGCTACAGTTTGATGTGTCATCACATTCAGGCTTTTCATTTGGGCTCTTTTTATATATTAGGTAAAAACATCTAATTTGCCTGAATTGAGTGATCGGTTACATACAATGAAAAAACCAACGGTGGGCCTGTCCATAACTAATTCATATATTTTTTCAATTTGTGTAAAAATGTAATAATGTGATAATTATCATGACATTTTTATCAACCTTAATTTTGGGGACCCCCGCCTGGTACTTGAGGCCCCACGCGCTCTGCGTACTCTGCGTATACGGAGCGGCGGAACTGGTTGTGATGGTGGAGAAGAATGATACTGGAGGCACCGGAGTCTGGCTGTTACACAGCACACCACAGTTCCCTTATAAAAGAAATAAAAATCACTTCTGGCCTAAAAGTGGAGCAAGAAATGCTCAGATATTCATCTGCGTAATGTTCAACTATGACCAGTTCAAACATATCAGTAATCCATCTTCATATTTACTGTGTATTATTCTTAGTGTTTGAATTGAATGATACTATAAATGTGTTTGTCTCAATGTTTTCAGGTAAACACCTGCAGTACATCAGAGCGTACCCATTTGATTCTCATTTTCCACAAACCTTAAACCTTAGTGAGCTTCACAACAACAACTAGTTCGTTCCTACGCTCCAACTGCTGATATCCAGGGGAGGGAAGGCGTTTCACACAGCATTGCTAAACAACGGTTGGATAAAGTAGAGGGTGAGTTTTAGATAAAATATGTTTCGAAGCAGGTTATGAAAAAATTTCTCTTGTACACTGGCTGTAGCTCGAAAACATTATCCAATAGATTTTAAATCCTTTGTTGTCATTGGGTAACTATCCAATGACATGCACCACTGAGTAATATCATAGGAAAGAACAAGGCCCCACCTCCAACCTGCATCTAGATATTATAAAACATCCATGTGTAACTTGGCTAAGCTGGCTAGCATACATCCATGAGCTACAGCTAAGTGGTGCCCTGCAAAAATGTTCCGGGTGGAACTCCCACTGTTCTGCATGTCGGAGTCAGTGGATTATTTGTGTTTTGACAGCAATTTTTTGTGTTGGGGAGCGTACCGCACCAAACATCCTGTACTTAACGGTTCCGTACGAACACACAAACCGTCTGTAATGTGGCTCCTTTTGTTGTTGTTGTTGTTGCAGTTAGAGATATTTACGTTACTATTCCAAAGGCTGTCATCAGTGATGTGAATGTCCAGAGCTGAGGCTGCCAGCCAGACCGAGATGGTTCCTTCTGCCTTCAAAATAAAAGAAAAGCGCAAAATATCCTCTTTGTAAACACTGACTGGGGTAAATGGGATCCTGGCAGTGATCATTCATAGTTGTGTGTAGCTCCCTGGATCAGAATAAACCCTGGACATGTGTTGCTGATGTAAATAGATCAGAGTCACAGTATGAGAGGCTGGTGGAGGTTCGGCCCCCACTTTGACCCTCAGCCAATCAGAATACAACATAATGAAAGCAGCAGCATGTTTACCTGCAGTAATGTCTGCAGCTGCAGATGTGAGACAGTATATAGTCTATGAAGCAGAGTCTGAAGCTGCTGCTGAGACTCAACAGGAAGTGTCAGTACGGTGAGATCGAGTCCAAGTTTCCTCTCAAAGTAGCCGGAGGTCGTTAGCTTAGCTTTAGCACACTTCCAGTGTCCTGCTTTGCTCGACGTGCAGCTGAAATTCAACAACAGAAGTTACGTACATGCTCAGTGTAGCATTAAAGCCTTGTGCTAAAGCTTCCTGCAGATTTGATTTGTTCTGCTCGGTGTGACGTACTAACGACGTCGGCCTCAACACCTCAAATAACTTAAAACCACAGAGGAGACAGAAGTGAGTCTAATTTTACAGCAGAGGAAGCCCCAACATCACCCTCTCTTAATATATCAGTCCCTCCAGGATTTTGTGATGTTTTATGAGCTCTTTTGTAAGTCTTTCTTAACTCTTTCTCCCACTGGGCCCCCGATTGGTAATTTCTCCTGTTAATCTCTGATTTCATAGTGACACAAATCAAATGGATGTTTCTCAGTGTCTGTGTGTGATATGTGTCATGGTACCTTAACCAGCACACTGTGGTTGTGTGTGAATGAGAGGAAGAAAACATTATTTTCTGATTGTAACTACGGTTACAAATAATCACCAACACTTCGCACCTCCAGCCACTAAATACACATCATATGTAAACTATGGGAGTAAGGTAAAAAGAAAAAAGAATTATCGTAGTTTAAAATGTTTTTTCCATGTTCTCATGTATGAAGAGACCCAAAATGAACACTGTAAGCAAACTATTGATTACTATAAGCAAATTATTGAAACAACATTTGTTTAAGAATGATTCTGTTCGGAGCTTTTTGATCCATATAAGCAGTTGATCACTGTAACTGTGATCACCATGATCTATAATGATATGGAATATCTGTATGGCTGAGTTCTGTTAAGGCCTTATGGCCCATATGTGACCCACAGTTCACATGATTGCTGTGTGTCAGTTCATATATGGGCCAGGTACCTAAATTTTATAGGTGATCCTGAAGTGAAATTCCCTCCTATTTTGAAGGTATGGTGAAACATATGTTGTCATGATTTGGCCCTTGTGCATTTTGTCATGCCATATCTCAGCCACATGTGCCAGTTAAATACCACATATGACCCAAAGGTTGATGCAATCAGGGGCGTCATCAGACTGGCAGGTGGAGGGCTTTGTGTCACATGGTTTATCAGAAACGCTGGTATCTGATTTAAGATAAATGTGCTCTAAGTATTTGCAGTGAAACAGGGAGGGCAGGGAGATAAGACTGTTTGGCAGCTGTTTGATAGGATCAGGCTGGTTGTGATCCACTGAAAATTAACCCACACATCTCACAGAGTGATATTTGATTTCTTGTTTTGGGTCTGAATGATATTTAGATTTAATTGCAGCACAGAGAGAATTCAAACATCTGCTCATCAGAAACACATGATGATAATCTTCATATGGCTGTTAAGTTTCAATTTGCAAACAATGAAAGTGCCACATTTTTATGAGGGCAGGAGTAATGCAATGGTTCAAAATGAATTTCTTTGTATGCAGGGTTCATTCTGCTTGATAAGGAACCAAAGTCCACAGAGTGCAAAGTTAACTTGTCCAATAAAAATATGAAAAACAACAAATATTTGACTTCAGTCAGAGACCAAAACGTATCTTTCAAAACAAATAATATATGAATGACATTAAACTTTCCTCTGTCTTACCTGTTTTAAAATATCACTCTTCATCCAGCTGTTACACGACAAACTACTTTTCCTCATTTTTTGTAGTGGTGCCTTGAGGGACTAGAAAACCAGTTTCATGATATGATGTTGGAATCAGAGATGTGGTGCTACTGTTATGAGTCTAAATATCAGGCTGTGGAATCAGACAGAGATCAGTTTTTCAGTTTTTATAAATTTGATATTTTCCACTTTATGTTTATTGTCTTTGCAGAAGGATTTGGACCGATGAGGCTGGCAGCCCCAGGTCTGAACGGCCACATCACTGCCGACTGCCTTTGTAATAGTGACGTAAAGATCTCCATCTGTAAAAACAACAATAGGAGACATGTTATATCGTCTCTCCACTGATACTGAATGATGGAGTTACAGGATGCACCTTTCCCACCCAGAGTTTTGACTCAAGGAATCAGGAACTATTAGGTTTTTTCCATCAGCCCAGTTCAGTCTGCCGTAGCCATGCCGACCCAACTTGCGATGAAATTTGTCTCCACTACAGCCTCACAGTGGGGGATAACCGTGGTGAGCCACGCTGCTGTGGTCCTGCTCACTGGCAGGGCCGACCACGGCCAACCTGTGACGACCTCCCTCTTCCCCTTCAAACCAGCGGTGTGTTGAGACTCAAATCCTGTCTGTGCAACTCTGTCTCCTAGAAATGACCTTCATATATGACTAAACTGTTTCCTAGTTACTTTGCATTCACAAGCGTAATCTCTGCCTGGATGATGTTCATAGTGACGTTTTGTAGAATGAATGAAGCTACATTTCTACCTGTCTCTGCAGTGGGAGGGAGGAGGTCGGGGTGGATGGGGGGCTACAAGATGCAGGACTCTGACAGCTGAGACCCGGGTCCACTTCCTGATACCTGTGTGTGTACAGGTTTGGTTCAGGTTAGTGAAAGATGCTGTTGAGGCTCAAATGTTCAGAAAAACAAGTTGAGCTTCAAGTCAATGCAGACTTTTTTCTGTATTAAACAGAGACCATGATATATAGAGTAACTGCTGACCAGTGAGGTCACACACAAGATGAGCTCCTGAAATGCCCTCAAAGCATGAAAAAGACTGAAACAAAGGAAAACCGACAACCTGTGAATAGCAAGATAAGGGTACAGGAATTGAAAAGGGTTATAAGTAGGAACGAAATATCTATTATATCACCAAAAAAGAGAAGATCTCCAGCACATCTAAACCAGAAAGACATCCAGAGCAAACCAACCAACCCTGCTGCCTGCAACCTCAAGGAGAAGTAGGAAAAGAGGCTGAGAAAAAAAAAGCACAAAAAGAAAGAGGACAAAGGCACTTCATCTGTAACACTGAAAAAAGTAAAACAAATCTGCTTAAAAAACTTAAATGCCTAAAACATTGAAAACTTAGCTAACTTTGTTGAAGCAGAGCATGTTAGGCTGCATTCACACCAAATCAGGTGGTGCGGCGAAAATGCCAGTTGTCCAATTCATTTGAATGGGGTAGTGCGGCTCGGCTGCGGCTGTTTTGGCCGCTGCGGCGCCACACCAGACTGCGGCTGGAAAGTTGAGCCAGAGTCTGCGGTGGCCAATCACAGCGGGAGATCAGACTGACAAGAGTTGTAAACTCTGCCATGAAGTACAAAGCGAGGACATTTCTCTTTGCTAGATAACGTTAGTACTTTGCTGTCTGCTTCGCGACTCATTTTAAAAAAGACAAGAGAAAAAGAGAGAGAGGGCAGCTGTGGTCGAGCGAGCTAGAGAGTGAATGAAGAGAGGCAGCGGAGATAGCCAGAAAGCCGGTGAATCAGATCAATTAAACATTATTTTCTGATTGTTTCACAGTGGTTACGTTCTACAGCACAAATAAACACGCACACTTCTGCTTGACCCTGCGGCTGAATGCCGCACCGCCTGATTTGGTCTGAATGCAGCCTTACGATGGAGATGGAACAAAGCAATGGCAGCTATAGCAAAGAAGTAGAATACCAACACATAGCAACGCTCTTGTCCAATGCAGAGCAACTGTTTGCTGACTACATCATATGCAACGACAAAAAGATCACAAACAATGTTCTCTTTCATACAGACAACATCAGCACATGGAAGCAGGTCATTTTTAATAGCTATACACACATTGTAAAAGAAGGCATTGATTGTGGTGGCTGTTTAACTGTGTGTCAGGATGAAACTCTGGACACAGACAACCCTCTGCTCACTTTTACCTAGTATACTAAAAAAGGTACAGTGCTGATACAGGGAAATGAGACAAGCCTCAACTCCTTTGAGGAACTCTTCCCCAAGATGAAGGCAAAAGCTGAGAGAGACTGACACAGTACCAACAGCAGCACAATAGGAGACACAACATCAGAACAGGAAGAGGAGGATAACAAAGTGGTCCCAGAGGTCACAGAGCCAGACCTGTAGCCAACAACCAGTCCATCTGGCCCTGCCCCTCCAACACCCCCCAAACTCCTCCAACAACTAAGAGAGAGCCTGTCCCACCTGGGGCTGGACTTCACTGAGTTCAGGGAGCTCAAGCTAGCTGAGTCTGATACCACTCAACAGCTGAGACACGAACTCCAACAGCTGAAGCAGGACAGCCAGGGGGCTGTAGCAGAGCTGAGGGGGGAAAACCAGCAAACCACCACAGAGCAGAAGAGAACACCAGCCTATGAGCCCAGACCCTGAGAATAAAGGAGGACACAGCCAACAGAGACTTGAGGTTCAGCAGAGAGCTACAGGAGATGAGCGAGCAACTCCAGCAGAAGAGCTGTCATGCATCTCCACCCAACTACACACATGCTGGAATGAGAACATTTGCTAAAACATTGTAGGATATGACACCCACGGCCTTGCCCACACAGCTGCTGCTCCCCGGAACTACAGACCACCCAGATACCAACACGAAAGTCAGAGGAACGCTACCTCCCATCTCCCTGTGGTGCCATCCTATATCCCAACAGATGACCTATGCATCTGCAAACGTGAGGTACAGAGATACCTTAGATAAACACACACAAAGATACACACACATACAAACAGACACATGGTTAGTTTAAATGTATTAACTCACCTGATTTGTCCTTTTATTTTGTTATTCTTGTTTTATTTTGTTCATACTTTGGTTGAATTTATTTCTTTATTTCTTTATTTTTCTCACAGATGAAATCTTTCACAATAAGCTTTTGGAATATTCAGGGTTTGTAATCCACCACTTTTGGTCTTAAGACCACAGACCTGGATTTCTTAAATAGCATAAAGGATATTGATATTTTGATTCTGTTAGAAACATGGTGTCGATGTGATGCCGTGACTCAGTGTCCATCAGGCTGCAGTGAAATCACAGAACCTTCAGTTAAGCTGAACACAGTGCAGCGAGGTTGAGACTCAGGAGGAATGATGATCTGGCTCAAAGCTGATCTCACCAAACACATTACAACCATGAAACAAAGCAAAACCACATTTGGCTAAAAATGAATAAACACATAAGCATTTGCGAGGTAGACTTATATCTATGTTCAATATACACCCCTCCATCAGAATCACTATGAAGAAGAGTTCTACAGCTCCCTACACACAGAGATATGTCACTTTCAAACCAAAGGAAAAATACTTGTGTGTGGAGACTTTAATGCACAGACAGGTTCAGAACCTGACTGTATAGACCACACAGGTGATAAACACATATTCAAACAGTCACCTTTGACCCCCTCGCCCACAGCCATGAGGAACAACCCTGACAAAACAACAAACAGAAATGGGAAGGAGTGAGTGCATCTCTGCAGAGCCTCAGGCCTGTAAGTTAAATGGGAGGATCAGAGGGGACAGTTTGGGACGTTTCACCTACTGTTCAGCTCTTGGGACAAGTGTAGTGGACTATGCCACCTCAGATATGGACCCCTCCTCATTCAGTGCTTTCACTGTCAGAGCACAAACCCCCCTTTCAGATCACGGCCAGATTAATATTTACTTAAGAAAACACACTGGAGATACTGTCAAGAAACAGCCCAGTAGGCTGTACCATGTAAACCAGTCATACAGATGGGCTCCAAACACTGCTGAACAATTTATACAAATTTTGAATTCGAATGAAATAAAAAATACAATCAACACATTCAACAATTCACACTACCAAAATAACTCTGAAGGCTTTAATAAAGCAACAAAAGACATAAACCATATCTTCCAAAAAGCTGCATCAAATGCAAAGCTTAGAAAAACAAAGAAACCCATTGAAACGCGAAACAAAAAACCTTTGAACAAAAATGGTTTGATAGTGAATGTAAAAAATGAGAGAACAGTTGAGACAGCTATCAAACCAAAAACACAAACACCAACATGACCCAACACTACAACATGAATACTCTCAAACTCTAAAACAGTATAAACAGACCATTAAACAAAAGAAATTCCACCACACCAACAAAACACTTCAGGAGATTGAAGACACAGCAGACCAGGATCAGTTCTGGGACACGTAGACCAGTATCAGTTCTGGGACATGTAGACCAGGGTCAGTTCTGGGACATGTAGACCAGGGTCAGTTCTGGGACATGTAGACCAGGGTCAGTTCTGGGACATGTTGAACAGTTTGGAAACTACAAAGCCACAACAATTAACAATACAAGATGGAGACATTTGGAAAACTATTTTAATGACCTCTATAGAAGTATCCCACCTGAAGATCTGAACCTAAATCAAATTGAAATTAAAACAAAGTTGGACAACCTTGAATCAGCTGTCAAGAATAACCAAAATCCTTTAGATTACCCGATTACACAAAAAGAGTTAACAGACAAACTGCAAACTCACAAAAAGCTTTGTGGCACGGATTGCATCAAAAATGAAATGCTGAAGAACAGAACTCCTGAATTACAAACTGCAATTGTTGAACTGTTGAACACGGTTCTGACTGCTGGCTGCTTTCCTGATGTCTGGAACCAGGAGCTGATCACAAAAACGGAAATAAATTGGACCCTAATAACTACAGAGGGATCTGTGTCGGCAGCAACCTTGGAAAAATATTCTTTAGTATCCTGAATTCCAGGATACTAACCTTTATTCAAGAAAAAAACATACTTAGTAAATGTCAAATTGGCTTTCTTCCAAATTACCGAACCTCTGATCATATATACACCTTACACACTTTAATTAATAAACATGTCCACCAAACAAAGGGAGGGAAAATATTTGCTTGTTTTATCGTTTAAAAAAGCCCTCGATTCCATTTGGCATGAAGGACTTTTCTTCAGAATTCTTTAAGTGGACTTGATGGTTAAATATATGATCTTATAAAATGTATGTACAAGCACAACCAGTGTGCTGTGAAAATTAACAAACAAAGAACAGATTATTTCAATCAAGGACGTAGTGTAAAGCAAGGATGCTGTTTAAGTCCTACATTATTCAACCTGTATATAAATGAACTTGCAGACCAGCTGGACCATTCAGCAGCTGCGGGCCTCACACTCTTCGACACAGAGATTAGATACCTGCTTTATTCTGTTGTCCCCTACCAGTGATGGTCTTCAACATAACCTGACCATCCTGGAACAATACTGCCAGAACTGGGCCTTGGATGTAAAGATGTAAATACAAATACCATTTTACTCTGAACAACACCCTAATTGAACACACAACAAATTATACTTACCTTGGTCTGAACATATCTGCATCAGGAAATTTCAACACACTCAAAGAAAAAGCACACGGCGCAACGTATGTATTAAAAACCAACATTAACATTCAACATTAACATTTCAATTAGAATCTGGACAAAAATATTTGATAATGTGATTTTACCAATAGCCTTATATGGAAGTGAGATCTGGGGCCCACTCAGTAGATTGGAGCATGGCTCATGGGACAAACACCCAATAGAGGCCGAAGAACTCTGAACGTTCAAAGGGAAACAACAAATAACGCCCGCAGAGCAGAACTGGGACATTTCCCATTACTGTTAAATACCAGGTACGTTGTCTCTGAACATTTCACTTGTATGTTCAGTAATGTGCAATTTTCCAAATGTGTTCATTTACAACATTTTCTCATTATGTTGAGAGAAAAAGTGATTCAGGAGTGTTACATTTCTGGCAAACCATATCTGTGGTTGTAATTTAGTCATATATGAATGGCATTCCTGGATAGTTGGTCTGTGGTGGAGGCCAGAGAGAAAACTGTTTTAAATGTCTCTGTGTTCAGCTCTCTGGTCTTCTGTAGCTTCTAGCTGAATTTATTGTTTCCTGATCGCTTTCAGTCATATCAGTCGTGTCAAGTTATTGCTGATGAAAACCCAACATTTCCTGCTATTTCTGCTTCATGTTAAAAGCTTTTAAGTTACAAAATAAAAGGTTTTCAGCGGATCAGTTAGACATACTGCGCTTGAGCTCAGCTGCTGGAAAACCTGTTTGACTCACGGCAGGAAAAGATGTATTCTGGGGACATACAGGCTCTGACAGGACAAGAGCTCCATGACCTCCATTCATCATATCCATAATGAGATTTTTACATTATGTTTCACTCTATTCTATTCAATTACATTTGTGTTATACTTGAAATGTGTGACACAAAGCATCATGGGAAATCAAAGATATTTTCCTAATAAGAAGATGCTTTCTTTCTCTGCCAACCTTTACTGTGGCCAAACTCTTGTTCAGCATGACATCCTGGAGGTTGATCGCTGTAGCTGATGAATCCAAAGTCTGGTGGCTGTAAATGATGCAGAAGAGAAGAAACAAAGACTCAGTCGGACACAATGTACAACCACAATAAATTTTAACTATCTACTTCTTCAAACTGCTGCCAAGATCAGAATCCTTCAGCATCCTGATTCCCATATTTCCCAAGTTTCTAGGATCAAGGAATTTCTAGAAATCGGCTCTTGGTACCTCTGTACTACTTTTGGCTGTTTAGGCTCAAAACATTGTACTTTTTCAAAGATTGTCGTCCCTAGAGCCATGCTGCTAGCATTGTTAATCTTACAACCTTACTTTAGTATTCTATCGGGTCGGGTCTTGTTTTATTGCCAGAGGTTTCAGGTCTGTAAGTCAATATGTCCAATACCTGAGTGCATCTGACTAAACCTGAGCGTGCACGGTATCAGTTCTGATCATGTGATCACAATCACATGATCAGAGAAGACGGTGTGTTTCCAGGCAAGAAGGTTTGTACGGGATTGAATTTAGGATTTTTGGAATTAGATTTGCACATTGAACAGATTTGAATATTATCCTTTGTCTGTCTATCACCCAGACTTTACTTTGTTCATAGGACATTTATTATTATTATTATTATTATTATTATTATTATTATTATTATCATTATTATTATATTGCTGCTCTTTCCGACTGCGGGTGCTTGTTAATTGATTGAATTAATTGATAGCACGTCATGTTGCTGCTGGTGTGTTCTGTTTGGGTCTGTTCAGCAGGGGTGGTAATCAGATTCTTGGAGTCCATTTAGATTCAGAATCGATTCTCAAGTCAAAACCGATTCTCGATTGAATGAATAGAAAAGGAGGCAGAATTTTTAGTCTCTTATCTCAATACATTGTGTCCTTATTCCACTGAAATGCGATATGAAACAGGCCGTTGTTATAAATGTCATGTCTCCACCTCTCTGCTTCACCTTTAGCTTCGGGGGAAAGACATCGCTGTCCAAGACGCTGAGCGGCAGCAGGGTTTCTGAGCTGAAACGGACTGTGCACAAAGTTATTTTCTTCACCTCAGACTTAGTTCAAGTTGTTTAATGCTGCAGTGTGTGTTGGTCAGCTGGTCTCATTTGTTACTGCTGGAGTACGCTGCTCCGCTCCGCTAATGCTAGTCTCTGAGTGACAGCGTAGAAAGTTCACAATGAACATTCATCTCACAAAGGTAATTATTAAGTCATTAAATCACAACACGTGCTGAAACGCTGCCTTTTTTGAAAATGAACTACAAGACAACTCTAGTGTGTGTGTGCTGTAGACTGGCCAGATGCTGCACTGCCCTCACAGCTCAGTTACGCCTTTTTCGCTCCATCATCATAATGTTATAAATCAACATTTAGAAAATCAATTTTTGGTGTTTGTTTATCAGTTTTTTTCACCCACCCCTACTGTTGGGGTTGACTTCATCTTGAATAAGGTCTAATTATCCTCGGGTCCCCCTCAGATCGGGTCTCTCCTTTTTGAAAATGCATGCATGTTGCTTTGCAAAGGTCTTCCATGGGTCTGATTGGAAGACCTCTCTCTATCTCACTGTGTGTGTTGGACTTCCAGTGTACTGTCAAAGACTCCTCAGTGACAGCAGACTTTTCTATCCATCATTAAGTTTCAGTAAATGAAAACAGAGGGCTGTGGCTCTGACATGTTCCTCACCATGGATCTGATGGGAGTAAAGAGGTTGCTATGGTGGTTGATGGGTTCATAGGTGGGGGCAAGTGAAACAGTGGCAGAGGGTCCTGACCCTACAGGTGAAGCAGGGGGTGTTGGGGGCGCCATCTTTCTCACTCCAGTTGAGTCGATCTAAACCAGTCAACGTGTTTCGTTTTGGCACCTTGTATAAAATATACCTGACAATCAGAGTAATATTAGTGAACAGAGAGCACAATCAAATACAGAACCGTTGCAGTTAAAGAATATTCCAACTTGTTGAGAAATATTCATGTGCATTTATTCTGATTGTTTCTCTCTGGGAGCAGTTACTTCCTGGAGTCTCCGCTGGTTGCCTGGAAACTGGTCCTGCCCAAGGATAGTCCACCACATATTCCCCACAGCATATTGTCCTTTTTACACAGATGAAACAAACCAGATATAACATGTTTATCAGTGAGCTTTAGACGTGCTGACAGGTGGATTTTGTTACCTTTGGACAGAGCCAAGCTACCTGTTGCCATCTGTTTCCAGTCTTTATGCTAGGCTAAGCTAACCAGCTACTGGCTGTAGCTTCATATTTAGACATGAGAGGAATCAATGTGAACATCTGACTCTCAGAGAGAAAGAGAAGAAGCAATCCTGTTCTCCTAAAAAAGCTGACCAGACACTTCCTGCCCTGTCCACTCTCACCACACTCCAGTGTACACTTCAAACCTGTCAGCCCTGATCTCCTCGTTCCCCCCATCATGTCCTTTCTTTTTGAGGTATATTTCCTGCAGTTAACAAGTACATGTTCTACTGTTTCTGGTACCTAACAATGCTCACAATGTCCAGTTAGATGCCTCCCTATAATGCGGAAAGTCCCACTCAGGTAGGTCTTGGCAATTACTGGATGTAACTATGTTTAGGCTGTACGGAGCAGATGCTGAGTCAGTACAGATCAGAGCTCTCGTGGGTTTCGCTTGCTCATCCCACTCTAAAGCCATCCAAATGGTGTACAACTCAACGTGCTGCACATGTGGGTTTATAGTAAGCAGGTTACTACAGTTCATGTATTTCTCATCTGCATGTAAATATACTGATAAACAAACAGTTGAATGTTTTATAGGTCAGTTAAAGTTATTAATGTCTGTTTGATCCTGTAACTGCCACAGTTTACTCTTCAGAGTCTCTGTTATGTTCTGATTTCTGTCTTCTCTGACTGTTTCCTCAGGTACATCTTATACAAGACACCCAGAAAAAGGATGGTTTGGATTATATTTATATTTATCCAGATGGACAGAATAAGGTAATGTCTCAGCATAATGATAACAATATCAATCGACAGTCCTGACGGCGTCCTGGCAAACACCCTGCAGCAGCTCTTTAATCCAGTGAGTATTATTTTAGAGACTCAGTCACTTGTTTCTATTTTCCCTTCTTTACAGTAATTGATTGTGCTCTCTGTACACCATCTGTCAATAACACCTTAATATGCTCCATTCAAACACAGTAAACCACAGAGCAACACAGAAAAATAAACAGCAGCCAGAGTTTCTATTTTCACAATGACAGAAAGATTATTAAGTCACACACTGACAATAATACATTTAAATAATTGAAGCATATTTCAATTCCATTAGTCATAATATGTGCAAATGTGCAAATATATAATAATATTTTAATTAAAATCTGCTCACATTATTATCGTCTAAATGAAAACTAAAACTCCAGCCAAATCATTTCCAGTTCACTACTACTGTAAATGAAAGATCAGTGGAAACAGATGTAAAGTGAAGTCTGTTTCTGCTGCCAAAGCTGAGACAGAAACTACAGATTTCCTACAGAAAACAAGCTGAAGAAATGAAGGCTTGATAAGATCTGATGGAAATGTTGAAACTAACAGTTTACTTTCATTTACAATAATCTCATTATCTCTAAAAAGATTTTAATATTAACAAATGTTTTCCTGCAGTTACCATGGTGATCCATCCTGGTTACCATGGTGATCTACCCCAGTAACCAAATAGTAAAAGTGAGCCAGCTTCATGATAGTAGAAAGTCTGAATTGAACCCAAAGATAGCAGGTTAACCTTCATCTCTGTGTTTTCTTTAAGCAGCACATCATTGCAGACATGTTGTGTTTGTTTCTCTGCTCAACATGTGACGATCAACAGATCCAGAAAACTTTAAAAAGTTGTTTCTTCTGTTTTCACTCACAGCCAACAAACTTTGGATATATCAGCTACAACGATCAGCCTCCAGAGTATTTGAAGAGGAATGTTTCTTCTTCATACGGTCACAGTAAAGGTAAACAGAGAAAGCTTCTCTCTCACAGGGAACATGTCTTTCTGTTCTCTGCTGATTTACCTTCAATAATCAAACTGACGTCAGATTTGTCCAGCAGGTCCATGACCTTGTGTTTGGATCAGTTGGGGTTCAGCTCTGTCAGTCTGGTGTAGCTGCTTCAGATGAGCTGCTGTCTGACTGTTCATGTTCACAGGGGTTGTGATGGTGCAGAAGAACCGCAGAGGAGTCTGGCTGTTACACAGCACACCACATTTCCCTTACAAGAGAGATAAAAATAATTTCTGGCCTGAAAGTGGAGCAAGTAATGCTCAGACGTTCATCTGTGTAACGTTCAACTACTAGCAGTTCAAACATATAGGTAATCTATCTTCACATTTACTGTGTATTATTCTTAGTGTTTGAATTGAATGATACTATAAATGTGTCTGTCTTAATGTTTTCAGGTAAACACCTGCAGTACATCAGAGCGTACCCATTCGATCATCATATTCCACAAGGCTTTCATAAAATGCTTCAGGACGCTGCAGAGAAGAAAAACCCCTACAGAACCCTCAAAACCCACAAAAAACCTCAGGTGGAACCTGATAAGTTCCAGCAGCTGGTATCCAGTGGAGGGAAGAAGTTTTACAGCATTGCTAAACAACGGTCGAGTAAGGTAGAGGGTGAGTTTCCTGCATGTTTCTGTTTAAGTTCTTGGGATGTGTATCATCACCACTACCGATTCAGCTCAGAAAACTTATTCATCCCTAAAGGGTCAACATGAGACAAGAAAACACAAATACATGCTGACATTTCATTTACACACATAAAAGACCATCTGAAAATACTTCAGTCAGAGACACAAGTTGACATGAATTCAGTTTTATTTGATAATCTTTGGCTTTGACCCCATCAATTAAATGAATATATAAGAATGTAGACCTATAAAAAATATCCAATAACAGAGTTTGTGATGTTTAAACTCATATCCACAAATTGAAAATGTGACTAAAAACAGGTGGATGGAAGCACATCTATAGTCTCAGCTTTTATATGTAAGTTTTTTACTGTCGTTCACTTGTTCAGTGTCAAGTGAAGAAAGTTTTCATGTACTTCACAGTAAAAGAAAAATAGTTGATGGTAGAAAATCAACCAGATTTCCTCTATTTCCTCTCTGTATGACCAATGTATCTTTTCCACACTGCAGTTTTAGATAAAATATGTTTTGTAGCAGGTTATGAATATATTTCTCTTGTACATTGGCTGTAGCAACTCCCACCCTCCAAAACATTATCCAATAGATTTCAAGTCCTGTTCAACCAACTACCCAATGAGAACACAGTGGGAGGAGTTTGGATCAACATGAAACTCTCCTGGTTGAATCATCAGAACAAAAGATGGATGACTGCATTAGAAAATATCTGGTTCTTTAGTAAATCAAATCTACAAGAGTGTAGACATAAAAACTGAAGGAGAGAAGTCAACTACGACTCCCAGGTTGCATTTCAGCAAGAAACAGCCAATCACAGAGCTCAAAATTCATTGAGCATTAGGGTCACTTTCAGAAATAATGTGAACTGGTGTCAGAATATAAACCAGTAGGATCTTTACATTATCAGGAAAGTCCTGAGTTTTTGTTTTCAGTCACATCCAGGAGATCAATTAAAGAAAAAGTTGAAATGAGAAAACAGAACGAGGAAAAACACTTCCTGAAAAATTGTATCTGTTTCGTCCGATAACATTTAGAAAGTCTAAAAGAGCAGCACAATTAAATCATTTTATCCCATTAAAGTTAGTGGAGGGTTAAACCGGGAGTTAGCTGGCTCTGTGGGCTCATAGAGCTGCTCAGTTTGCATCCAGGTAATTTCTTTAAAGCATGAAGTGGCTTTTTTGGCTTCATGCACCACTGAGTAACTTTCATAGGAATGAACAAAGCCTCCAACCTGCATCCAGATATTATAAAACATCCATGTGTAACTTGGCTAGCATACATCCATGAGCTACAGCTATGTGGTGCCCTGCCAAAATGTTCCGGGTGGAACTCACACTCTAGAATAATTGTTCTGCATATCAGAGTCAGTGGATTATTAAAGTGTTTTGACAGTAATTGTTTGGGTCGAGGAGCGTATTGAACCAAACATCCTGTACCAAACAGTTCAGTACAAATACACAAACCGTCTCACTATAGATGTGAACAGTCTGTGTAACGTGGCTCCTGTTCTTGTTGTTGCAGATGGAGATCTTTACGTCACTATTTCAAAAGCAGTCAACAGTGATGTGAATGTCCAGAGCTGGGGTTAAAATATATGTAATGTGTTCTGTACTGACAGGTGCAGACAGATGACGAAGGAAAGGATCCAAAATGTTCGACTTCCTAAGAACTATGTCCTGTAGGGCCTTGAGAACAGCATGTATACTGAGAGCCTGAATACAGAACAAAGAACTGGAGGTGACTGTGTGTATGGATGCTTTCTTTAGAAGGGGGTCCGATGTAGATTTCATGAGTTAAAGCAATAAAAGTGTAATCATGAGTTAAGTGTTTAGAGTTGTTTAAATTATGATACAAATGAATGAGCATTCACTGAACTAGAGCTGTCAACCTGACTGACAATTTTCATCAAAAATCTGCAGTATTCAAATATAGGCTAACTGTGTCTTTCATAAAAACTTTATACTCCTTGTTTACATCTTACAAAACATGATGGGACCTTGGTGGGAAAAGTCCCAAAATGTATTTATGCCTAAAGTAAAGCAATAACAAAATCCTTGAAAATGAGCTTCTCTCATGTAACTCTATCAGTTAAATTTTTGATAGCATGTCACAGACATAGATGACACAGGTACCACTACCACTGGAAAGACTGAGTTACAGTAATTTCAGCAGTATGATGTCTTTAAATCATTTGCTGCTCAGAATAAAGTGAAACTGTTTCAGTAACAAAGTCAAACAGACATTTAACAAAGTTCAGCAGAAGCTTCAACAGACTCAGAAAGCAGCTGATGATCCAGTGAAGACACTCTGAGCAAACTGGTTTCATCAAGCTCACATTTTATTCATGATTCACAGAAAAATGCATCAAGCAGGATATGATTTAATGTAGAGTAACAATATATAGCAGAGAAAAAAATGCATGTTAAAGTAATAAAATACAGTATAAATGGAGTAAAATGGCCTGAGTCATCTAAGACTATTTGAACTAATTAAAGCTGTATGATGCAAATATCATGATGAAAACAAGCTTAAATCAAATCACACACTTTATTTTTATTACTATTTTTAAGATTCATGTTCATGTATACTTTATTACTTTAGCCCACTTTATTTCATAACTGTACTTATCAAAGAAACAAAGTCTGAAAGTTGGATTCACCTTCAATACAGCAAGATAATATCAATATCATGAAAAAGGTATTATTAAGTCAGTTGTCCAGAGAATATAATGACAGTGATTTTATTCCACAATAACCAGCAGGTATACCGACTCTATTACATAACAACATGAGACCTCTACAGGCTTTTAAATGTTTGTAACATGTTAATTGATCTCGCATGCCAAAGTAAATTTGGCTCCTATTTTTTTGTTTTGGCCTTGTAGTCCAGGTCAGTGGTTAGAATCTGGGCCACCCTGCATGTTTAACTGTTTGAAGTGCTGCTGTACCAGCCGCTGTAACTCTAAGACAGTAACTTAACACTGTCTTGGCTCCTTCATCCTCCTGACTTTTCATCTCTTCCAGCTTCTTGGTCTTCTCTGTGTCTCCTCGCTCCTTCATCTTCTCAATCAGGACATCCAAGTGGACATGAGTGGACACTGAATTAACATTCAGGGCGTTCTGCTCCAGTTTGACAACATGTTGGTAGGCCTCATCCAGCAAATCATTCTTCTCTTTGTTGAGCTTTTCTGCCTCTCTTTTAAGAGACAACAACAAGTCATTGCTCTCCTGTTGCTTTGCTTCATATTTCTGCTTCAACTCCTCCACGGTCTTCTTAACTTTCCTGGTCTTGTTCACGTACCTCTGGTTTTCTTTCACATGTTTTGATACATGACACTTGTTGGTACAAACAGTGCAGTGTTTTTTTTTCATGATCTTACAGTGTCCAGGACTCCAGGCCATTGTGCATGGATAGTGACAGTTCTCTTCACAGTCATCAGAGCAGACAGCTCCTTGGTAAAAAACAGTCCACCACATCCCACCATTGATAAACTCTTTGTCTTTGTAGACCTCATCCACTTCTACAGTGGTCCTCTCGTCACTCTGTTGTTCAAGTTTCTTCAGAGCTTCTTCAGTCTGTTGGATCTCTGTCTGCTTTAGATCAATCAGCTGGATTCTTTCTTGCAGGTTGTTGATGCAGGCTGTCAGCTCGACGCGTGTATTCATCACTTCAACTGTCGTACACAACTCCCGAGTTGCAGTTCTTCCTATAAAATCTGTCAACTGGCGAAATCCCTTCAGTGTTATTTTATATGAATGTTCAAGTTCCTCTATCTCATCCTCTACTCGGTCTTCATGCTGGCAGTTATCAAACAGGAAGTGAACAGGCTGATTCTTCTCATCTTTGGCACATTTAATGTTTGCAGCTTCAAGAGCTGTCAGAGCATTTTTAGGTCTTCTTCCATCTGAGTGTGTGATGAGAGTGACAATGTTTTCTTCCAGATCTTTTCCAAACAGAGACGTCACTGAATCAAAGATATACATTAGTCGGTCACTCAGTCGATTCACACTCGCCTTCAGCACCAGACCCACTGCATCAATTTCATGAACTCCATCTTCTGAGCCGAACAAGTCAAATAATCTTTGTTTGATGATGACAACCCTTTCAGTCCCTTCTGTGCTTCCGTATCCAGGAGTATCGATGATGGTCAGAGAGAAGGGCAGAGTTTTACCTTCAAAACCAAAGATCTTGTAAATGATCACATCTGATGTGTGACTCTCTGTCTGACTTCTCGTCTCATCTTCTATGATTTTAAACCAGATGTCGTCCTCAAACTTCACTCCCATGGTGTAGTTGACCAGAGCATTGATCAGAGTAGATTTTCCCGTTCCTGTTTCACCTACAAGTAAGATGGTTTTGTTTGTCTTGTTCAGGTTTTTCTCACCAACAGTTTTTCTTGTCAGAGTTCCAAACTTCTCTTCCTTCGGTCTCAGCTGGTAGACAGCAGGAGATCCTGCATGGATACGAGTACATTTGGAGATGATGTCCTTGTATTTGGATGAGACGTTACTGATCCTGTAGAATAAGTAAATTTGCTCAGTAAACTTTATGTACCAAATTTCACCCCTCCTTTTTGTTCATCAGTAATTGTTTTGTATTCATGGTAAAAAAAACAAACAAACAACTACATAAAATTATTGTATATACACATTACTCACTGTGTTGCCATCGTGATGCTGATTCAGAGACTTCTACAGAGTGAGGATGACACAGGTTTGATGGTATTTGGTCTGTGGATGAGATAAAAAAAGTCATTAGCCACAGCTACGTTTATCTGTGATGAAGAACAGTTACACAATAAAACTGGAAGATCTACAAGCCAACACCTACTGCTTCATGTGTGTCCAAGTAGCATGCGGTCACTCATTCACTCACTTGCTGCTAATGAGCCAGTGGTTGCTTACTGTTTCAAAGCAGGAACTAACACATCATTCTTTGGTTTAAGTGCCATTCGTAGTTATAGTGCTCATTTGTGTTTCCAGGTAGTTGTTAAGTGGTAATGTGGCTTCATGAAAGTAGAATTTATGATGGAGCTGTTGTATTGGATTGCATTAGATTGCACAGGTGTTCCGAATAAAGTGCTTGCTGATTTTACAGTAAAGTACTTTTGTAAATGGTCACAGTGGGAGCCTGTGGTGCTATCTAGAGTTTACTCCTTGATTGTACCCAGTCTCAAAGCTACAGTATGTAGGTTTCCATGTTCTCCCCGTGCCTGTGTGGGTTCTCCAGGTTCTCTGGCTTCCTCCCACAGACCAGAAACATGCAGCTTAGGTCCAGTGTCTAGTATTTAGTGGCATCTAAAAGAACAGAGTTGGTAAAAATTGAATAGATTATCTATAAGTATATTTTGATTAGTGTCTAATCAGCTGAAAGGGAGCGGGTCCCCCTCCACGGTGGCTGCCATGCTGCATCGCCATGTTTCTACAGTAGCGCAGAGAGGACAAACCTAATACTGGCTCTAGTGAGAGCCTTACGCGTTTTTAGATTCAGTGGGTGACTCACTGGAAATGCACTGGTTGCAAGCAGACGAAGAAGAAGAAGAGACATGAGAAGTTTTTGAAACCAAAATCTGACAAATGGAGGATCACGCTTATTTAGGAAATCACTGGAGGGTAAATTGTCGTCGTCAATGAAACGAAAACACGAAGAAGTTAAACGGAATCGGGACAAGCAACGGCATAAAACAAGGATAAACCCAGCTGGAAATCCCTGATGAGAGAAATGTTTGCAGGCTGACGCCGAAGTTTCCTGTTTGCTGCTGGACAGGTAAGAGTGTAATTTATATTTATTTCACCTCGCTGGTAATGGTTCAAAACCTAGATGATGTACAATGTTTATTAGCAGTAGATTAGTTTCCCTGAAAAGAAATACTGCCAGGTAACGTTAAGTATTAGCACACTGTAGCCTCAATTTGTGCCTCTCACGGAGCTGGTGGTCTGATAAGAGACAACAGGGAGGTGACGTCGTGCTAATAACCCAAAAATGTATTCATTTTCTGTGGCAGTAAGACAACACATGGACTGATAACCAACTAAGATATTTAGCGCTGGTGATGTGCTAAAGACAGTAAGTCAGAGTAATGAGTTAGTGATAAACTGAGGAGAAGTCTGCTCATCACCGAGTTAATACATCCTGTGAATATATATTTATATTTTTCACAGTGCTCCATGATTTCATTGTTTGCTCCTAATTTGTCATTTAGGAGCACATGTACACATTGGGGGGCAAAGTTAGCTTATAGTCCAACACAAGAAACGTTTTCCCATTTCAGTGTTGAAAAACATGTAATTGCTACCAGAGTTTTAATTTTACATTTATCAGTCAGAAGTAGAATTTTTCTGTTATTTATTTTGGTGTGTTTATTCAGGCCAGCCAAGGCTCCCAGCATCTTAGGATGTAACATAATGTAACAAGGGTTTGTGACTCTGTCATAAAGAACTTATTTTCTTGATGTTGCCGTTGTTTCTACAGCTATGAGAGAGGTCCTGTAGCATCGATGCATGGTATTGCCTTTATCTTCATCCTAAAGTGACTGTGTAATAGGTCAGGGGTATTTCACCATGTGCCATTGATGACTGGGAGTACGTTGGTTTTCATTACAACCAAAGACAACAAAAGTTGATTTCACTGAATAGCTACTCGTCTCTGACTGAAAGTGTGTTAATCAATTAAATAATCTGATCTAGTCTGTTGTTGGGATGAAAATCTGCATGGAATAAGGTTGAACAGTTTCTGGTGAGCACATTAGATAGATAGATAGATAGATAGATAGATAGATAGATAGATGATTTATAATTGTAAGTTCATTCATTTGTGCTGTTTTATTTTTCTCAGGCACTATGGGTTGGCATTATTCACCATGTCTGTGACATTCACACCCGCCATATCAGAAGTATTGCAGACCAAGTCAGGAGAGGTCTAGGTAAGTGATACACATCTGTTTGCCTATGTAGCATATTAACTTACCCTGTAAGTCCTACTCTTGGTTAAATAGCACTATTTTCACATGTACAACTGTATAAAATGTATGAAATAGTAAATTAATTCTGTGTGTAATGGTACTGTCTTCCACAGAAGCAGTTTCCCCTGC
This sequence comes from Thunnus thynnus, assembly GCF_963924715.1. Lineage (NCBI taxonomy): Eukaryota > Metazoa > Chordata > Actinopteri > Scombriformes > Scombridae > Thunnus > Thunnus thynnus. The sequence continues at coordinate 858,900 of NC_089535.1, forward strand.
GGCTGCTGCTCTACACACAGCTCCTGGAGTAGATGAGGAACAGCAGTGCCAGTGAATCATGGGTGTTGTTCCTGCCTTGAGAGCATCTTCATCCAGAGCAGTAAATTGAATACCTTTGGTGTGGTTTTGGTCTGACCCTTGTCAGCTATTATATGTGCAGCAATTTGACTGCTGGGAGGTGATCAGATAAGTTTAATCACACTGCTTTTAGTGTTCAAACACACTGATTTGATAGATTATTCTGTCTTTATCAGTCAACTCTGAAGAACACAGAATAAGCTGTCAAAATGTTTGTTTGAACAGTAAAAGCTGCATGTTTATGTTATCCTTTCATTGTCCATATTGAAAAGGATGTCCAAAAATGTTTCTGTTAAATAAAATATATTTTTATTACAAATGTCATTCTTAGTGTTGTTTTTTTATATTTTTATTTTGTGGTTCAAACTAGTGAATTACAGTCAACATAACCTGAAGTGGCAATGAAAATTAATCCATAACATGTACTATAGTGCCCTGTTCTTAGGATCAGTGGTATTCCAACTTCACTACTGTTTTATGTTGCTTTATAAATATAAATAATGACAATATAAATTAATGGTGGAAGTGGTAATGACAATATAGTGACTGCAGGGAAATACTGTCATTATATAAGTATATATTAATATGTTTATCATTGCAGTCATCACAGCACATCTGATGAATATCTTTTATTTGGTAAACTTGCACATTTAAGTTGAACAAATGTGAATATATAAACAAAAAGTTTTATAATTATCCAGAAAATATGTAAATATAGAAAATGTATAGAACAAGTATAAAATAAATAAAATATCAGAAATGTAACAAATAAATATGAGATGATTTGATGCCTTGATGATGAACAGGCAGGTATGTGAGTACCTGAGATACTGTGCGGACGTTCCAGAGGACCTGGAGGGAAACTCAGAGGCCAGGTGTGAAACCAGTGTGATGTCTTTGGAGGATCAGGGAACTTCAAACACAAACACAGCAACTGGGAATGACAAGTCGGTTTCCCTGGCCTAAAGAGCCATGCCGTCAACAGATGAAATGTCTATAGGCAGCATAACGGTACTCCCGTTTGTCATCCCCAGGCTTTCTGGTTTGGCCTAATACCATAATGTCCTCCCAGTACCACCTGTGAATGCATAAAAAGCATTTTCAAGAGAGTACTGGGAGAAGTGCGGTATTATTATTACACAATCTGCAGGGTACTGGCCACAGCATTTCCTCTCCCGGTCCATAGGCATGTCTGTACAGTTACTACAAGTACACCATGGTACCCCTGGCACTCCAGCAAACAGTGGGACACCATGCCTGCATTGATGCATCATCAAGGCATCAAAAATGAACTCTGGCTGCCTCTGAAGCAGTTCACTGGTGAGCTGCCTGTGCTCCTCCAAGATCATCTCTGAAAAAATAAAACAGGAAAAACACAGATAAGGCTTTATAGGTTATAAGTTTCATGATATGTTGGAAATATGGTAATGGTAGTGCAGAATATGGATTGTAGGCTGTCCAGTGTTCCCAAACTTGTCTACAACAATAACATGAATTTTAAAAAAAGTCAAAATATTGCTGCTCGATACTTTTCCTATATAGTATTTATATAATCATTCAGTAGTGTTGCTGATGTTTTCAGTAGCCTCTTTTATATAGAGAACCCGCATTATAGCCGTAAAGAGGATCCAAGGGGAGGACATTTCTCTTCATTTGATAACGTTAAAAGTAAAGTTAGACTTTTCTGTCGGCTTCCCGACTCATTTTAAAAAGACGAGAGAAAGAGAGAGCAGCTGTGGTCGAGTGAGCTAGAGGGTGAATGAAGAGAGGGAGCGCTAGTAATGTTAGTGAGGAAGCCGGTGAATCAGACGTTATTTTCTGTTTCACAGCCGTTAGCTTCTAAAGCACAAACACATCCACACACCTCTTCAACCCTGCAGCTGTGCGCTGTGCCGCCTGATTTGGTCTGAATACGGGCTAAACAGAACAGTGAGGCGGATTACAGGCACAGGATTCCCGCCTTGAACGGGCTGTGTAAAAGGGGCTACTTACTCACATTACACTGATAACACATCAAACTATACAGACTACAGTAATGTAAAGCACAGAGCTGCTATGTAAATACCACTTTGTGTTGTGTTGGCATTTTTAATATTGTGCAGAGCGGATAGGAATATGATAAAATAATTGTATAAATAACGTCACAAACCTCAGTCGCTTCGGTCCCTTGGGAGGGTTTCCAGGCTCTTCCCCTGCTCCCGCGGTGCCGGTGTTTGCTCTCCTCCCTCGCCCGGCCCTGCCTGCAGCAGCATCGCTAACTCGCCCTCTTCCTCCTCCTCTAACCTCCAGTTCTTGACTCTGCAAACGGATAATAAAATATGTAACGTTATCCTGCCAACGCTATCTCGCTATCAATAATGCCTAACGTTAGAATAAAATAAAGTAAGTTTTGTTTAGCGTGACGTTGCTAATGTTAGCTTGAATTACCAAAACAATAAAACACTCATAATTGCTATCTTACTTGTGAGCTATAACCTATAGTACTATAGACTAAATAACTAAATACATATTCACCTCATCGCTTGACTTGTCAGAAATGCTCGAAGTTGTCGTGGACGATGACATCTTCAGCAAATAGCTTCTTGTCCTTGAAGGCCACCGTATATTCTGGTATCTCTCCACATTCTTAGGGAGGGGAGGGGTGAGCGGCGGAGTGCTTCAATCTAGAACCTCACCGTTAGAGGACGCTAAATACCACACATATTACACACTGGACCTTTAATTAACACTGTGTGGATATTTTTTCTGATTAAAGACAAAAGAGGGTTTAGTTTTTATTTCCAGTCACCTGGTTATTCTGAGCTGCAGTGATGGATTCAGAGTGTAAAAGTATTGGCAGCATTCACTTTAGAAATAAATTAAACTAAATTAAAATGCAATGATGTTACAATCATCATCAGGTCTTTAGTGCTGATAATTATCTCTGTTTGTAAGAAGTTAAGGTTTAAAACCAGTGTCAGAGTGACACATGACAGTCTGGAACATCAAAGTGATTCAACTGGCCACTAAAAATATTCATTGCTTTTTAATTACTGGTCACTTATTGTAAACTCAGGTCTTTTGTCAGGATCCTGTAGAAATGATGACTTTGTTTTTCCAGTGATCTTGTTGGTCAGTTGTTGGGCTGTTGATACATTTGATCTGATCATCTGAAGTTAATTTATCATTTTATTTGAAAACCTGAGAAACTCAAAAATAGCTGGTTTACCCACTAATCTTGCCTTGTGGTACAGGCCTTAGTAAACACAACATTACACAAAACCAAAAGGTTTGGGACAACAAGTATGAGTATTTTCTTTTCATGAATGTGTTTAATGTGCCACTGAGCAAAACTGGGGAGAGACTCAGCAGCCAGACATTTCTCCTTTCTCTGTTTGGGAGCGGCTGAGATTTTCACTACAATGAGAATAGCTGGTCCACCTTAAGTCAGTCCACCTTAAGTAAACTGGTCCGGTTAGGCTAACCCATTGTCGCTATCTTCGGGACTAACCCTCTTCACTATAATCATCTTAAGGATCTTGAAGATTTGTAGCATTATTCACTGACAAATAGCTTAAACTGTACACATATTACACTCATATGTTCACAGCTGCTAACTTCATACTCTCTGTCACACACATATACTCTCTCTCTCTACTGTCATGTCACCCAAACATGTGCAGAAAGAATATATTGATTCCAACCAGAGAGAAACAATCTGATTAAGAATTTACATAATTATTGGACGCTAATTAGACGCTTTCCTATTGAACGGATTATCAAAGGTTTACACCACCCCTCTCAACCCGATTGAAAATTCCTTCTGATAAGTCCAGTCTCTTCCAACTGAGGTGGTTACATGAGGCATTTTTATTCTGATTGGGATTATCAGTGGAATATTAGGGTCCATCTAAATGTGGCTATTGTGACATGAATTTTCCATGTCACGTTGAAATACAATCAGAAACAGTGAGAAAAAATGAAGAGGTCTAGTTGCATTTTAGTTTTGTCCAGCAGAGAGCAGCAGAGAGCTGCCACCACTAAACACAGACACTGTCATCATCTGTTTCTTTTATGAGATGGGATTGAGATTTTATGAGATTGTCCTTGCCAAAATGAAGAACAATCAATTTTCAATCATGACATGAGGGCTGAGCCATGGGCTTAATTCATTGCAGACATAAGCTGATGGCAGCCATGACAGACTTTCTTCCACAGAAATGTTTTCCTGTCGTCAGCTGGATGGATAAAAAATACATTTATGTATTCATATTTATTTTACATGTATCATGTATCATATTAAAATGAGACTCTGTAATTTCTGCTGAGCAGCAGCAACAGAGGCACCTGCTGCCACGAGTTGTAATTACAGGATCCTAGCATGTTTAATTCTATTAATATCTTGGCGGTGAGGGTAGTGTACTATTCCAATAGGAGAGAAACACTATTTGGAGGGAAACAGACTTTAACATAAGACTGGGACAGAGAGGAAAGGAAATATCTAATTATAAAGGAGGAACAGCAAACTTCTGAACACACCCTGGGGGGGCGGTACCACCCCCATTGAGAAACACTACCGTAGAGGGTCTTTTATCACAACCAAACGCTAAACATGAATTTTTTGAAAAATGTTACAATTAACTTTAATGAGCTGAAAACACACTATGCTCTGTGAATCTTGGATTATGTTACGTAATCAATGTTGTCAATCACAAGGTAGCCATGCCCTAATGCATACGCTACTTTATTGTCTATTTTATTCTAAATGGGACCATAATTTACTAAATGAACATCATGTTGTATTGAAGAAGACTAAAGAGAAGACTCTGAAACTAGCAATTGAGTCCATAAACTCATTAGGAAAATATTTACTGAGGTAATAAATCAAGTGAGAAGTGGAGTCATTTTCTCATAGACTTCTATACAATCTGACAGTCGAGTTGCCCCCTGCTGGCCATTAGAGAGACTGCAGGTTTGAGGCACTTCCACATTTGCTTCACTTTTCAGACCTGGAACCACCTGCTTGGTGCTAACGTTTAGCTGCTAACAGCCAGCATTAAATTAACTGAGCTCATCTTCACACACTGCGTAAAATACAGTCTTGTGGCTGCTAGCATGCAGATTTGTTCATATCAAGGTACATATTGACAAGCTAAAGAATGATCGCAATTCACAGAAGGACTGATAAATACATGAACACAGTTAAGATGTGTCTGTTAATAAATAAAGATACTATTAGTGTTAATTGTGACAAAAATAACACCGGTTATTAAAGGTAGTTTGTGTAACTTAGTTTTATTTAGTGGAGGCAGATATAACACAAGCTAGGTTTTCATCCAAATTTTGCACAAATTTTAAGCTGGCAGTAATTACATGGAAGGCAAGGAGACCAAAGGATGGGGAAATTACTACTACTACTACTGACTGTCAACTGTCACTATCACTTTTGTTCTGACAGCACAACAAAGTGCCATTTGAGAAAATTACTGCACAGTAATATGAGTGGTATTTTCTACTGTGAATTATTAAATGGCAAAAAGTTTGCCTTAAACTTTTATCAGTAAAGTTATTCACTGCAAAAATCATCCATGCTTTAGTCTCACTTTCAGCCCCTCAAGCTATCATTAGCTTGTGTTCTACTAAATCAGTCACTGTAAGCTAATGCTAAGTTACACTAATTACCTGTCAACACAACTTAGTGAGAAGTGTCTGTAAGTGTTTGTACAACTTCCTGCAGCACAATCCATCAAATAAAATTACAGACAGTCAATCACATGTGTTTCATGAAAACTAAAGGCCAATTCATACTCTTCGCGAAGGTCTGCATGCAGCCCAAACTTTGTGACTGCACAGACTGTACGCATAGGAAATTCATTAACTGCACATGTGCAAGAAAATCAAACAGGAAAGCCTGTCTCGTTTACTTCATGTATGTACTTTATTCCTGTTCTTATAAAGATGTTGCTTTTTTTCTATTTTTGACTTTTTCTTGTTGTTATAGCAGCTCCTCAGCTGCATTCAGGCTGAAAACAGTCCTGTGTAAAACAATACAAGGGGCTGTGTTGGTGCGGGCATGTTGTTTAAAGTGCTTATGAGACAATTAAATATAATCCAGCAGTCCAGTTGTAACAGGTTATTGTGTTTAAAGGCTTATCAGAAAAACACTGCTCAGTGGTTTGTTATATTCACAGACTGGATTTTACAACTCTGGAAAGTTGCAACTCTGTTTACTAGTGCTCATGTGTGGAACATGTCTGTGTCCACAGACCCCAAAAAATATTAATGGAACTGCATGCGTTTCCACAGCTGGAAACCTTTGTATTACGTGTTGGCAGCTCTCTCTGCTCTCTGCTGGGCACTGAGATGCTTTACACCTCTTTGATTTCTGTGTTATGGTTTGATTTTAATGTGGCATGGAAAATTCATGTCACAGTGAAATACATTTGTATTAAACACATATAAATACATTTCAGTTATTAAACACAAAAGGCTAAATAAATGTCCTTAAATATATGTTTATCCTTAAATTATGACACTTGTTTTTATTTAGGCATTTGAAATCTTCAAAAAGTCATCATTATACTGAGACTCAATGTGAATTGGATTATTTATATTCACCAGTTCAACCATCAGTTCAACCATCTAAACCAGTGGTTTTTGACCACATCACCTCTTCAAAGGAAAGCTTTATCATGGCAGAATGAGCCACCCAACCATCAATATAACATGCATACAGAATATCTACACACATGCTGAACAGTTTTAACAATATTATATTTTTATTATATATTAAGTTAAATAATATAGGCCATTCTCATCACTCAGAATAAAGGCCAATGGGTACTCTGAAGATTTACAGATAAATATTTAATTGAAAATAGACAATGAATTCAATTAAATAAGCTAATATGTTAAATTTATTTCTTTAAATATTAAAATTATCCCATATTTAAGATGTACAAAGACAAACAAAAAAATAATTAAAAAAAGGTTTGGGGCATTTAAAGGGACATGTGAGCTGTTGTGGAGAGGGACTCCACTGACAGGACATTTCTTGTTTTCATGTATACCAGTGATGAGACACATAACACATATATGATGTTGGGAACATGCAAGACCACAGTGAATGCACTTTAAAAACACCTTAAACATGTATTATTAAAAACACACAATAAACTCTATTTGGAACAGTAGAAAACTATTACACATGACATTATAATATAATTTCCTATAACAATAATAAGTATATAATGGGGTGTTAATATTTTATGGGAACATATATGTGAACAGGTTCAGCTGTGCAGCAGTTAATTGTCTTTAACTCATAATATTTATAATAATAATTATAATACTCATAATACCGAACAGTTTTGGATGTTAGATGATAATAAATGAATTGTACTCACATTGTGAGGGTGACTGGTGGTGCAGATGGCTCTGAACAGAATGGACTGAATGTGTGTATTTGGTCTCTGTGTGAGAGAATAAATGAAAATAAAATAATGCTTTACCATACAGTGAAAATTATCATATATATATTATACAATATAATATATCATATATCATATATATAAAAAAAGTCTCCCTCTCACCCCCCTCCCATGGGGGGTGGTGGTGTGTCTTCCTCAAGCTCAGGTCCTCTACCAGGGCCTGGGAGTTTGAGGGTTCTGTGCAGTATCTTAGCTGTTCCTAGGACTGCGCTCTTCTGGACAGAGACCTCAGATGTTGTACCCGGAATCTGCTGGAGCCACTCTCCCAGTTTGTGGGTCACAGCCCCCAGTGCTCCAATTACCACTGGTACCACTGTTGCCTTTACTCCCTACATCTTTTCTAGCTCCTCTTGGTATCTTCTCGTGTTCCTTCTTCTTGATGTTGCTGTCGCTTGGGATTGCTACGTCTATCAACACTGCCTTCTTCTGTTGTTTGTCAATCAACACAATGTCTGGTTGGTTAGCCATCACCAGCTTGTCAGTCTGTATCTGGAAGCCCCACAGGATCTTGGCTTGGTCATTCTCAACCACCTTAGGAGGTGTCTTCCATACTCAGTGCAGATGTTCCTGTACACTATGCCAGCCACTTGGTTATGGCGTTCCATGTACGCTGTTCCTGCCTGCATCTTATACCCTGCTATTATGTGCTGAACTGTCTCGGGAGCATCTTTGCACAGCCTGCACCTGGGGTCCTGTCTGGTGTGGTAGATCCCCGCCTCTATTGATCTTGTACTGAGTGCCTGTTCTTGTGCTGCCATGATCAGTGCTTCTGTGCTGTTCTTCGGTCCAGCCTTTTCCAGCCACCGGTAGGATTTCTTGATATCAGCCCCTTCTTCTATCTGTCGGTGGTACATGCCGTGTAGGGGCTTGTCCCTCCTTGATGGTCAGCAGCCAGTAAAATAAGGCCGATATCTGGGCACAAGTACAGGGCTGTACTGGGAAAATCATTCAGGTTGGGAAATATAGCGTGCAATATAGCCCCTGTCAGGCCACTCTTTAAGTGGGGGGTCTGGGGGTCCCCACTAGGAAAATTTTAGTTACAAAGACTTGATTTCTTACATTCTGGTGAATTTTAGTGCATGTGAATAACAAACTAATGAGCCAACATTTGCTTAGTACAATGTACTGTTATGAACCTCAAATAAAACCAAAGGTACATATCATGAAGGAGGGAGACGACACTACTACTACTGTGGCACCAACGCTGCTCTCTACACCTTCAAAAAGCAAAAAGCAAGAGCACAACACCCTCCTCAGTTGACTGATACACACAAACAGTTACCCATCAAAGGTTAAAATAGCCCTTTAACCAACACAAACATTAAATAACACAGATCTTTAAGTTTCAACAAATTGCAGCAGCCTGAACAGTGACAGAAGATGTTGTGTTGTCTCAATAATTTCAAATTATGAGCTCAAAGTATGAACTCACTGACTGAAATTTTCACCAAATCAAATTAATTTTCAAATAATATTGACTACATTAACTAGACTAGATATGCCAATTATGCCATCAATGTATTTGAAAAATTAGAAAGGGAACTACCACTTTTATTATTGATTGTATAGTTTCAGCTGGCAGCTTTAACATTGACAGCGGACGATGATGACGCATCGGTAACATTAGCTACATTAGCTAGCTAGCAATTGTTAGTGAGCTAGCATGTTTATTTATCTTTCTTTTTTTCTCTCTTTCCCTCTCTGCTCTAGTCTTCCTCTTTTTTCCACCGTCCATCTTGCTGCAAAGTCATTTAGCTGCTCTAAACCATGGATGTATCATAAGAGCTGGATACCGGACTAAAAATGGCGCCCATTCAGTCCTATAGGAATTGCTTGTCTGGCGCATACGCCAAAAAAAGTTTCTAGTTTCCGGGTTTGCTTCCACGTTGTGCGGCCCACCGAATTGTTAGTGTTTCCCACACTGGCCCCACCTGTGAGTTCCCACTCGGCCCATAGACTTTACATTGTGATGACATCACAGATTTTTAGATCGCTCTCTCGGCTCGAGGAAAGTTTAAAAATATAAAACCTCCATGAATCAAAAATTCATAACAGAAAGACTCATAATTGCCGTTGTTTGCAGTTTGAGGTGTCCTGCCAGCAGTTTTACAGAAGTCTCTTTTACAATGGTGGTCTATGGGGGAAAATGTTTTTTGGGCCGAAGGGGGATTTTTCGCTGCAATACAGTGAGTGGCCACTGGGAAAAATTGGCTGCAAGGCTCAGCGGTGGCACCCTATACAGCTGTTATTATACATACACGCCCTAAATGCACTTGCTGCCAAATGAAACGTGTCACTACCACCTACTACATGCAGAGATAAAGCGCTTTCTCTCATTAGTTACCCCCTCTGAAACAAATCTGAGCAAGCCTGGAACAGACTGACCCTTAGCTCACCAACCCCCGGCAGAACTTGAGATACACAACACTGATGAGTACGAACATGTTGTATAGAAGCATTTTAAAAGTCACAAAAAAAACAAATATTAATACAGGACGAGGCTGTGAGGAGGAGGGAGTCAGATTCTGAAGCAAGCAGCAGTGTAGGGCAGAAATGGCAGAGCTTCAGTTACACCGCGACTCAATGCCCCAAAGCAAGATCTCACCAGCTCTCCAGCCGGTGAGTGCCACTGTTAGCTCTGGAGGCAAAAACTGTCTTCATGTTGAAATAAACAGACAGGTCTTCCTGCCATTATTATTATTATCATTTTTCTCTGGCCAGGGGAGGTCATGTCATGCCCATTGACTATATATAAAGAATATAAAGATGGATGACATGACAGCTCCCCAAAGGTGGAGCCAAAACATCTGGATCGCCCCTTGGTGGATGCCTGCAGTATAGGTTATAAGTCCCGCCCCCTCCATGTTAGTGGATGGGACCAGAGCCAAACTAAAAAATCAAAGTACAAGCAAATAAATTAATTAAGGTCGTTCTTATCACACTGATGTATGTTCAGATACTCATTGTTCTGATAAGTTTGTTTTTAATTAGTTATTTGACAATATAAAAAGGGGGTGTGATGTCGTGATTGACAGCTATGACAGCCACTGTCAAACCACATAGCCATGTCCCCCCCTCCTCAGCCACTCCCCGCCCCCCTCTTTGCCGCTAGCCCACTTTTTTTTCAGCATTTTTAAAATTATGCAGTGGGTGGAGTTAGGCTCAGACCTGGGGGTGAAGTTATAATTTAATGGCAACAGCTGCACTGTGTGTTGTACTGACATTTAAAAAGATGTGATCACTAATGCTTTCACAGAGTAGTGAAAGCATTGGTGACTGTATCTGCTGTTACTACCCCTCCCTTTCTGCCCGCAGTGGTTGACTGGCCACTTCCTGCAGGAGCTGGCAGTCAGGGATGGTCGTTAGGTAATGCCGGGACACCTGGATAGGCCCCCACCAAGGCTATAAATAGTAGTCTGATCCATTGTCTCTCTCTCTCTCCTAGGCTCCACATTTCTTCTAGTTCTGGTATTTTCTTTTGCATTCAACAGAAGCATACACACCTCACTCATCCACACATTACACTCATTACTGATGCAGTTACTCTCCATGCCTCATGCCTTTTGTATATAGTTATGTTGTTTTAGTTTCAAATAAAACAAATAATTGGCACCTGAACTTGACTCGCTTCCCCTCTTTGTCACAGGCATTGAGCTGGTTTGTGACAGTCCCCATAAATCAACATGGCATTCTCTGGGCTGACTTTGTCACATCGTATCATGAGCACATCTCAGAGGAATACTGATTTGCTTATCTGTTAAAATACACAAGGTATTAACCTGGTTCCAGACCTCTGAGTCACCAACCGCATCTCTGATTTGTTCAAAGATGATGTTTGAAGTCTTACTGTTTCACACTATACAAATATTTATCTAAAGTTTTTTTTGAATGTTTTAAGTCACCAGAGTGAATTACAAACCAAATACAGCTAGGTTCTTCTCTCTGTTTTGATTCACATTTCTGCTTGCCCCCTCTCCCTCTTCTTCACTCTTTTCTCTATGTGTCTATCCATCTCTGTTTTCGTGACTTTTATCATAGTAGTATAATATATATTCATGATATATTTGAAGTTGATGAAGCATGATATGTGTTTTGGCTTTTGTCCGAATCAGCAATTACAACATTTTTATTTTATTTGAATATATTGAATTTTATGCCGATATCACCATGAATAGAAAACAATATGATGAAAAAAAAAGAGAGGTAAAAATCTCTACATGAAATTTAAATGTGTATTCAGCAAATCTCTACTAATTCCACAGGAATACAAGAACATCATCTCCAAAAGTATTTGTATCCATTCAGGATCTCCTGATGTCTACCAGCTGAGACCAAAGGAAATGAAGTTTGGAACCTTGATAAAAATGACTGTTGATAAAAACCTGAATAAGACAAACAAAACCATCTTACTTGTAGGTGAAACAGGAACAGGAAAATCTACTCTGATCAACACTCTGGTCAACTACACCATGGGAGTGAAGTTTGAGGACAACATCTGGTTTGAGATCGTAGAAGATGAGAAGAAAAGTCAGTCAGAGAGTCAGACATCAGATGTGATCGTGTACAAGATCTTTGGTTTTGAATTCAAAACTCTGCCCTTCTCTCTGACCATCATCGATACTCCTGGATATGGAGACACCAGAGGGAATGAATACTACCAGTCATCATCAAGATTATTGGACTTGTTTTGTTCAGACGATGGAGTTCATGAAGTTCATTGTCGTTTTCATCACAAACTCAGATGGAAGACTGCCTAAAATGCTCTGAAAGAATGAATGAAGACTGGGCAGATGACCTAGATGACCTTAACCTCTTAACATCGACTGGGTCGCTGGCAACCCGCTTAAGCCAGTTGTAAGTGGCTTAGTGTCACCCAGTAATGAGTAAAAGCACAATTGGCACAATTTGGCCACTTGGAGACGTTTTGGAGAGATTTGGGGACACCAGTGACATCACAAACTAAAAAGCTCCCCTAAGATTAGGCCAAAAGATCTGGAATATTATACAGGTGTGCTTGACAAGATACAGACGGTATGTGGTGATTTACATACTTATGGCATAAAGCATGTTCTAGTTATTGTTATCCAAATATGAGTCATTATAGATGAGGACCAAAAACATTTTTTGAGCCGTATTTGAACTGATGTAGTTTTGTTGTGTTTTAGCCACATGCTAAACAAGCACATTTCCAGAAACTAGAACATGTTACCTTTCAAATGAAGCCTAATAAATGCATTTTGGCCTCACAGTTCTTGTGTTGTAAGCTTTTCCATTTGGGTATGCCAAATATATGAAAATTCAAAAAAAAAGGGTGGATGTTAAGAGGATAAACATGAAGTTACAATAACAATGAGAGGAATGGATCAGTTTACAGAGTTTCACTGTAGAAGTTGATGAGCCCTATAAAGATGCAGAACCTATAGAAAGTAAGAAGTGGTTATTGAATTTGTTTCATAAAGGAGCTGTCTGCTTCACATTCTGTGAGGAGAAGTGTCACTTTTCTGGATGCACAGTGGCCCGAAGTCCCTCATGATGTGAGGTCATGAAAGGAGGTCGCTGTACTGTTGGGAAGTGTCCTGTATCAGATCATGTGAAAGAAAACTGGAGGACCCTAGAATAGAATAGAATAGAATAGAATAGAATAGAATAGAATAGAGTAGACTTTATTTTGAACATATTAAAACAGTAGACATCTACAACATGCTCAATAAACAACATAAATAGATATTTCATGTGTGAAATATCTATTTATGTTATATATATTCCAGAGTAGCTGCAGATCAGTGATAAGCTCTCTGAATGGACTCAAAAGCAGCATTTTGCTATGTCTTTAGATTATAGCTGAAGTCAAATATAAAGCAATATCATGTATTTACATAAACTATACAATTATCTGTATACAGTCACCAGGTCTCAGCAATGGTTGAATAGTTGAAAGGATGTTTTTGGATCCAATATGGCTGCAACTAAAAAAAACATCTGAACTCCCAGACACCTAAACCTACAAAAACATCAGACCCAACCATGTGTGACTCATGAGCTCTAATGACATGAGACTGTAACTAACTGATGTATCTAAAAAGATTCTTCAAGGTCCACCAAGGTCCATACATTTAACTCTAAGAGAAATTATAAAATCTTTGCCTCTGGAGCGTCTGATGTGTGAATCAGTGATCATTGATTAATAACTTGCATCAGAAACTCAAAGAGTGACTCATTTCATTTACCTGTAAACAGGGCGTTGCTGTAAAAACGCATTTATGATCAGCTAACCTATCATGTATACATAAAGGTTTCTATTTGATGTGGTTTCTACACAGGTTTCTACTTGATGTGGAATGACATGTTCAGCTTCTTTAGAACATTGTTATGCTTCTTTTTGGCTTCAGTTGATTTTATGCTTTTTAACCATTTATGATTTGGGCTTTTCTTCCCTTTTGTGGGACAAAATGTCAGGCATATTTTTTAAATGATGATAAGGTGTTGATATTCTCTGCAGAGATACATATCAGAGTCAAAACTTCACTGAAATGCAAACAACTCAACAAACAACCAGACATGCTTCATCCTGTTAGTTTCTGTTCTACAGGATTTTTTTTTAGGTCGGATCATTTCTCTGAAATCACATGACCAGAGAAACACCAACACAAACACAATATGAGAGGTGTTTCTGTTGCATTTTGTGCATTTTGGATATGAGGTTAACTGTTGTGCTGAGCTGCATGTTAGTAAGGAGAACTGTAGGAAGACTTTTGAAAAACAGAAATGTGTGTGTGTGTTTTTTTTAAACTTTCAACATTTTTAAAAGTACTTTACGTATACAGCAATCAACATCAACTCTGCTTTTAAATCATTTTATGAGAAGCTTTTTTGAACTGAAACAACTGTACTCAGTAACCAAGATATAGAGGTCTTTCTGGAGAATCCAAATTTCAGCTGAAAAGAAGAGATGATGAAAGAGATGATGAACAGGCCAGTGAACTTTGTAGAAGTAATCTAAGCTATAACTGAATTACAAATGAATAAATCCCCGGACCAGATGGTTCTCATCCTACAGATCAATATCTTTATTAAACATAGAAGGAAAACTTACAGCAAAAGTTTAAATTTAAGTTTTATTTTATAGAGAACATTTCATAAAGAAAACATCACAATGTGCTTCACAAGACCAAGAGCAATACATGTATAATGACATAAAATATGAGCATATATATCATCATACATAAAAACAAAGAAACATACGCATGCATACAAGGACACATAAATAATTACAGCGCATAACAATTCAGATAAAACAGGAGCAGATGGTGCATATAAATTATTAGTCTTATTTAAAGTCTTTAGTTATTTCACTGAAGCTGAAAAGAACGGCCACATCTTTTATGAGCCTTAACTAAATTTGATCTTGGCCCTTATTTTGTAAATTGGATATAAATTTTATACGAATCACCACATGACTTTGTCCTGACAAATGGTATGTGATCCCTTGTATCCTCCTGGGCAGAGGGACGAGGCAGGGCTGCCCAGTATCCCCACAATTATTTGCACTTGTGATTGAGCCCCTGGCAGAAGCTATCAGTAGTGATGCTCTAGTGGAGGGCATAGCTGTAAGATCAAGAAATCACTAAATTTCACAATATGTGGATGTATACGGCTGTATGTGTGTAACTCTGAAACATCTATCAGCAGAATAATTCAAAACATTAATACATTTTGATATTTAACTATAAAATAAATTATACAAAGTCTGAAGCAATGCCCGTTTACTTTCAGGGCCCTTGGGCTCTTATTTGTCCTCCTTTAAGTGAACCTGCAGGGTCTGCTGCACTCCTAGAGAGAGAAATTTATAATAAACAAAATTCTTCCAAACTAACAACCAGATTCTACTGTTACAGTGAATATCTGAACACCCTCCTGTCATAACACAGTGGATCAGATCTAACCTGGAATTCATGCTGATGAAGCTTTTTCTTGAAGGTCAAATCATTTCAGTTCTACAAAATATTGGAGCCTTTCCTTCCCAGTAAGACCTGGACTCTAAAAGTGGATTTTGTGGACTTGCATGGGAATGATTAGTTGGAGTAGATTGTTGTGGACTGATAACCTGTAACCTCATTTTGTTAGTTATCACTTTTTACTCTGTAAGACTTAAGGCCCTTTGTGACCAGCAGTAGTTTTTCTTATGTAACCCCCTGTTTGTCTGTTCTCTTGTTTATGGATCAATAAAAAATTTAAAAAATTAAAAAATAAAATACCACAGTTGTGGTAAATGTTTAGTTTATCTTCTTCTTCATGAAACATTTGCAAATCCACTTTTGTTAGTATTTTGTAACCAGCATCGTTATCATGTATGTTTTACATTGATTATCAGTCTTCTTCCTCTCTGCCTCTGCTACATATTATATATTATATTATATATATTACTGCTACCAATATCATATACAAAGTGATGATCAGTGGAATAGCATGAAACCATCAGCAGACATGTGTATCTCATCACCTGCATACCTGAATCTCAGAAACAAACTTTCAGAAGTGTCATCTGTGTAGCAACACAACATGTAAAGTATAAAACTTATTCACTGATGTGTTTTTAGTTGAGTTGTTTTGAAGTATGTGACACCTGAACAGGACAAGAACAGTATAGGCATCACATACATGTATTTCCCTTTTTTCAATTGGGTGTATAAAAGGTGATCAGGGGGTGGAAGGGCCTCAATCAATAATCAATAATATATTCACAACAAACAATGAATTAGTTGTTGTTTATGTTGTTATGACCGGCTAGCGGCCACAACAAAGGAGGAAGACGCACGACCAAACTCAGCAATAATAAACTGAAGTTTATTAAAGTAAATAACAATAATTGCAATGGGGTGTGGAAGTCAGTATCAGTGGTGTTTGAAAGTGTATGGATGTGTTGTATAATGTGAGGTGCGTGTTGTCATTGCAGAGAAAAAACCAAAAAGGCAACGCAAAAAACAACCACAGCGTGGTGAGTGTAGAAGGGATCAGAGAGGGACTGGAATCAGGCAGGCAGGTGGGTTTAAATACTTTCTGGGGCATGTGAAAGAAAATTGAATAGTAGGTTATCATTTTATAAATCTTTTGTATATATGTTACAAATGTTTTCAAACTAAGGAGTCAATGTTTGTTATCAACTGAATGTGATGTAATGTCATTGTCATTTTGGGGATACATGTTGGTGAAGAAATCCTACTCCTAGGCTAGTTGAACTCTTGAACCTGTTTCTATCTGAGGGTTGCTTGCTGACCTCTGGGGTTAGCTAGAGATATCTTTGTCTTAAGCTTGCTGTTTTAGAGACCATGCTTGTTTGTAAGAAGGTTTAACGGTTTGTGGAAGTGTCCATTTAGGGACCAGACTGTTTTTAGCTTTGCTTCTGGAGAGGTATAAAGCTGTCTAGTTTGAGTTCACAATCTTTAGAGAAAGGGCTGGCTTTAGGGAAAGGGCCAGCTGAACAACATGCTTTCTCTCCAAAAATACAAGATGATTGTATTTTTGTTTGTGTTTGGACGTTTGTATAATTGTTACTGATGATGTGATGGATTGTACAGTGTTTACAACTGCTTCAACAAGTAACAATGTTTAATGCTTTCTTTATGTCTCCGTGTGCCTCTTTCTTGAGAGTAAATTTCCACAACAGGCACTGGCCAGGTTTTCCCTGTTAGTACTCGCATGACATCGGCTCCACCCATCCAAGGACCTGCAAACACACAGACACAAACCACAGGACCAAAGGCAACCAAGACAACAGGCTTTAACTTTCACTCTGGCACTCAGCACTAGATGGTGACGTCACTGCAGGATCTTAACACAGCAGCAGTGAAGTTTCTCTGCAGAGGTCACTTTGAGGTGATAATTGATCACATTCACATTTTCTGTGAGTGTGATCAAGTGAACAGACGGATGAGAAAATACAGTCCATTTCCTCATGAGATACAATAAAAGACTGAAGTTATCAGATGAAACACTGATAGTGTTCTCATGAATACACAGATTAAATTTTCAACATGTTCCAGCGTGAGAACAGAGATGTTCTTTCATTTTCAGAGAAAACTGGTGTTGAGGAATGTCTGAATCTGATTTTGAACACATATTTTACTAAAGGTCAGTTTGCAAGAAGATAATAAACTGAAGATTTGAGGTTAGATAAATCATAATTTAATTCCAAAACTCATGTTAGCATCCATTGTACTGATTGTACTCAAGGCCATGTTGTTGTTTGTACATTTTATAATACAGCATTATACTAAAGATGCCATGCTGACCATCCACAACAACTAAAGTTGATATTACAACCAAGAACAGCAGTCACATGCAGCTATCATTCTATTCAGCTCTAACCCTAACCCTCGAAAACATCACGATACACCTTTAACTGTGTTTACTAAATGACCAACTGTAAACAGTCTAACAATGGCGGGAAATACAATAAACCTGTGAACCTCACAGTTCACAGCCTGAATACAAATAACATTATCTACAGTATTAAAGAAATCTGAACAATCTACTGTGGTGGGTTTACATAAACTAAACATTTCACAAGCTTTATTGATAGGACTCTTAGGATCTGTTTGTTTTGCAGGTTCATTTATTTAACAGGACGACCAACGTCTGTTCTTCATGTCTTTACATTCAGACATCATTACATGTCCTGCTGGGAAATATCAAAATAAAACTTCAAACACATCAGTCTGACACTCATATCATCACTAAAACTACTGACCTTTTTTTAAATAATCTTTTTATTGATTTGGGCAGTGTAAAAAATAACAATGATTGTGATGATTGACAATGTCAGGAGTAAGTAATACTCAAATAATAAAAATAGAAAAATTAAGGATACGTTAAAGTACACAAATAGATAATGCAGAAAATTTAAAGTGATATTGAAAAAATAAGTAGCTAAATTTCAATATTTTTATTAAAGCATCAGAAACTCAAATGTGCCTACGTGGGCTCATCAGACACTATTTACATGACCTACAGAGACAAAAAAAACCAAAGAGGAAGCAAGTCAGTACATGATGCTGTTTACATCAGATAGAAACTTAAAGTCCCCTCCACCTTAATCTGAACCCTTACATAATTTTCAGGTCAGACTTGACCCAGTTGCAGGATTTATTTCGGTCTACAATCAATAACAGAAATTAGGTAACGTGTTTAAATATACAAATTCATATAAACACATACAAAAGACGCAGATACTCAATAACACAGCTGATAACAGCACAATAACACAACTTAAAGATGTCTGCAGTCTGAAAAAGCTTTAGGCTGAAGTTAAAGCTTATAATGCCAACATTTTGAACAACACATCATAATTAACCTCGAAAGATAACATCAAACAACAAAACACAAAACTTTAGTACAAAACATTTGTGCACTTGAGAGCAGTAAAAACACAACAAACACATTTCTGTTAACCTCAAACTTTCATGACTTTTTCTAAAGTAAAAACGTCAGTCTCAGAATATACAAAAATTTAAAATATTTTCAGTGTTCAGAAATTATTTTATGTTTTGTGCAGCTGATTCACATTTTTGTACATACTGTTGAGGGTATCCTGGGTTAAATTTGATCAATCATTTTTCAAAAATTCTAAAATGTTGTTGCATTCTTCACATTCAATATGTTTTTTGACATTATTATAACAAAGGACCATAATGTAATGTGATTGTGAATGTTTTTTCTCCATTAAACCTTAATAAAAACCTGAGCGCATACTCTCTATGCTCACATTTTGTTAACTACTGAAGTTGTAATGAATGAAAAATAGATTTATGGTCCAGATGTTTGGTATAGAGACTAATTATAAGGAGATACTGTGCTGCTTATTTTCTGACCTCCTAACAGCTGACCAATCACTGAGTAAACTGGGTTTGATGTCAGATTGTCGGTTTCAGGAAGTTCCAGTACTTTTCTCCTCAAAGTCCACCGTCAGAAAGGTTTCAGGTGCTTCAAGATTTCAGGTGCTTCATCTTAAACATACTGAGGCCTTTATAACCCATTGCAGAAAGCAAAAGGAGCTTGTCACAGCTGGACAAACACACATTAATGATAAAAGTCCTCACAAAGAAACAAAACCAAAAATAAATAAATAAATAAAGTTAATTAAAGTCATTCAGTTTAATTTCAATTGATGTCCAACTGTCAGCATGTCTTGTATCTCCTGTTTGTCCAAATCAGTAAAGAACAGAGATTTGTTTTATATTAACTCTAAATACTCAGTGTGCTAGTTTTCGTCAGCTGCTGTTTCTGAGGTCAAGAATGAAGTATAAAGAGTCCACAGTGTGTTGTGTTAATATGTAGAGAGGAAGTGAACACAGCTAACAGCTCAGGTTTAATACGAAGTGAAGATGCCCCCTGTTGCTTCATGTGGAGTACAACAGCCTCCCTGCTGTTACAGAGAAACACCAGTCACATCATCTTCTACACATACACATTATGTTTCTTTAGCTTCTTTCACTTGAATGATTTGAATGTTTTTCTCATGCGTTTCAGTCAATACGAGGCTGAGATGTTTTCTGAAGTGACTCATGCTGACAGAAATGTCAGTAAACTGGTGGAGGGACAGTAACATGTTACAGGCATCATATATAAACTGTTACACATGATTGATTTTCTCATTTGAATGCGTTTGTTCAGATGATGTCAGAAAGTAGTAA
Source organism: Thunnus thynnus (assembly GCF_963924715.1). Classification (NCBI taxonomy): domain Eukaryota; kingdom Metazoa; phylum Chordata; class Actinopteri; order Scombriformes; family Scombridae; genus Thunnus; species Thunnus thynnus. The sequence goes on from NC_089535.1 coordinate 879,136, forward strand.
TATTCTGCTGTGTTGGACATGAATCCAACTTTCTGATGTTTGTGTTTTTGAGTGGAGTCATGAAATCTCATTTGCTTCTGTTTGATGAGATTTTCTTGTATTCATTCATGTTCTTTATTTTCTAACAAGTTCTATTAGTGATTGCAGTATATTGTGTTATTCTACATTAAATTATATCCTGCTTGATGCATTTTTCTGTGAATCATGAATAAAATGTGATCTTGATGAAACCAGTTTGCTCAGAGTGTCTTCACTGGATCGTCAGCTGCTTTCTGAGTCTGTTGAAGCTTCTGTTGAACTTTGTTCATTAAATGTCTGTTTGACTTTATTCTGAGCAGCAAGTCAGAGACAGTAGATAGTGATAGTGATAGTGCAGTATATTGTGTTATTCTGCATTAAATCATGTCCTGCTTGATGCATTTTTCTGTGAATCATGAATAAAATCTTAGCTTACCCACCCATCTGAGAATGCTGGAGTTGAGCTACAACAAGCTGCAGGATTCAGGAGTGACGTTTCTGTGTTTTGACTTCCCATATTCTAAACTTCTACATTATAAACCTTCTTCTCTGAACAGATTATGAAACACTGAATGATCTCAAGCTGAATAATCTGCTTCTAACACTACACATGACAGTTTGTCAAAGATCAGCTCTGCTTCTCTGACCTCAGCTCTGAAATCCAACCCCTCCCATCTGAGAGAGCTGCAGGTGAGCTACAATGAGCTGCAGGATTCAGGAGTGAAGCTACTTTGTGATTTTCTGGAGCGTCCACACTGTAGACTGGAGACTCTGAGGTCAGTAGAGTTGTCCAAATTGCACCAAATTCAACAGTGCACACTCTTGGGTCCCCAGCAATACAGCCACCAAGTGTGAAGTAGATCGAATAATGGTTCTTGAGATATGCAAATGACAGACAAGACAGAGAGTCCTGGCTTTATAGTTAGATGTGCTGCATCACTGACTGACAGTTGATGAAGTGACTGTCACTAAACACTGATTTATGACCTCTTTTGTTTCTTTCTCTCCCATCAGCTAGAAGTGATGATCTGACAGAGGAATCAGAAGAAGTGGAGATGACTCTCAGTGCTGCAGTCTTAACTGATCTGAGAACAGCTCCACTGTCAGACACAAAATCAGGTCCACCATCATCTCTGCGTGTTCCTCTGGATCTGACAGAGTATCATCAGTGTATCTGGACTGCTCTGATGCTGCTCTGTCCTTCTACACAGTCTCTGCAGACAAAATGAGAGTCCTCCACTCAACTACCTCCTCCACCCTCCACCTGCACCTGAATGAGCAGCAGGGGCTTGTTTAGAAAGACTTCTAAAAGTCATGTCTTTGTATTTAAGTTTTAATTTGATCTAAAACTGAGATCTCCTACCATTTTACTTTCAAACATGTGACCATCTGTATCTGTTAAAACTGCAGATAACTGCATAATCATTTGGCACTATAGGACTTATGGCATCTAGTCTGAACTACTAGTCCAAAGTCTGGTTGGCTAGTTTAGTCTAATGGTTCCCCTCAGATTTATCTGATGACTCTAGAGGAAAGAACAGAGATTTGTTGTATACTAACTCTAAATACATTGTGTACTACAAAAACTGGTAGATATACTGCAGTAGCTGACAGAGGGTCAATTTACTGTTCTGGAGCTCTCAACTGTTTCACACAGCAGCAACATCATGCTCAATGTTTAAGCCAGCATGGATGAGAAGTCCTCGAGCTTTGTCCACAGGATCTTCCCTGACTGGCCGAGCTACGCCGGGTATGAGAACATCGGCCCGTACTACTGAACATCTGTACGGGGTTTATTTTTAAGGACTTCTGCTAATGAAGCCTGTTAAATGTCATGTTGTTGATTCAGCAAAATCTGCTGTTTTTAAAGCAAAATATGGCACCAATGAAGTGAATAGATAGATTACTTTTAGTTTATGGATTGTTTTTAGTCTATGCAATGTCACAAGATTAGGAAAAAATCACCATTGCAGCTTCCCAGAGGTCAAGACGCCATCTTTGAACTGCAAGTTTTGTTTGGATAATATTTGAAAACTCATAAACACACAAGTGATTTGTATCTTAAGACACTGTTACCATCTGCTTCCTTAGTGTCTAAAACACTTGTGTCTGTTGTTTTCTCTTGTGTTTCTTGAATGAGGATCTCTGACATCACTGTGAACCAGATCTAAGCTGTCGCCCTCCAGTTTCCCAGAACCCCAAACCCTTTTTCATCCAGCTCAGTCTGCAGACCTGACGCATCACATTTCCTCTCTGTGGAAAGAAGACAAACAGAGAAATGGTGATTTCTGTTTTTATAACTGCAGAAAGAACTCTTTGTTTTCTGCAACTGCATGTTGCTCGTTAATGTTGATAAAATTAGAAAATTTTACAAATGTCCATCAAACTACAGAGTCTAAGGTGAAGTCTTCAGATCTCTTGTTTGATCAAGCTCAGAGTCTAAAACACTAAACAGTGAGGAAAAGCAGCAAATTCTCACATTTGAAAAGCTAGAAGTAGATAATTTTTTGGCATTTCTGCTTAAAAAAATTACTAAAAGAATTAATCACATTTCAAAATATTGATATTAGGCACTAATTGATCAATCTGTGCTCCTCAGATGACACCACACAGCCTCACCCAGAGATGCTGGTAATAGTTTAATATTTCACAGAAACTGTTGGTTCAGAAGGTTTTATCTTTTATTTCTTTCACAATAATGTTAAAAAAACACACAAGAGTTCAGTCAGTCACTGTTTTTACATCCACTGGGGCCAGTAGGGGAGAAAATGTGCCATTCAGTTTTAATTTATTTTTATATTTTTAAAAAGTCAACCAGAAAACGTTCAATTCTTTTCAGCTTCACTGCAGAACCTTTAACCTGCTGCAGCTGAATCTGAACAAGACGACATATAAACACCAGAGAGAAACTACACTTATTCATCTAATGGTCTTTTGTAATTTAGGATTGATTTTCTTTGTTGAAATGTCTTTATGTATGTCATGTTCAGCGTTGAAGCTTCTGCTTTCATGGGATTGTTGTGAAGTTGAAAGAAATACTGCTCAATAAAGTCATGTATATAAAGTTCTTGTTGTGTTTGTGACCAGTAAAATACATTAGATCTGTTCCAGCACATTAACAGTCTTGAGCCCTGAACATTCACACAACATCAGGTAGAGGACAGGTCAAACTCCCAGAGTCTCTGCCCGTCTCCCTGTTTGACCAATCAGACGCTGACAGAGCTGAGTGATCAGTGGGACAGACCAGAGTTCCCAGCAGAAGTGCTGCTGGAGCTTCTGTGTGTCATCATGCAGGAACTCAGCATGATGCAGCTGAAACACTCTTAATGTAGTCTGATCTTCTCTTATTATAGAGTCAATATCAACATGTCTGTTAAAGCTCAGTTAACCTCCTACAGATGCACTTCAGAACATCAACACTCCCCTCCTTCACCTTCTTCAGTCAGAAACACACAGACTGACGTCACACATTCATTCATGGTGTAAATATATAAATGATAAACGATGCATCTGTGGCCTCAAAGGCTTCAAATTAAATCTCACCAGGATGTAAAACAGTAGAATATTTTAACAATAAGTGTTTTATCCTGGTTTGAATATGAGACTGAGTTCTCTGTTACATCTCTGATGATTCACTTTATTAAATGAACTTCAGGTTTCTAATCATTAACGTGGTGCTGGCTCCATCTAGTGATCAATATAGAAATCAATAACAGTCATATAACAGTTTATCAGATATTCCTCATGATACTTTTATTTAATATGAGATATGATGTTGGTGTCTGTTTCTCCACTGAGTCTCTGACAGAATAAAGAGAAACAAACATTTAATGAACAAAGACAGATTATATACAGATATATATTATTTAACATATTTAGGGAAGACTCTAACAGAAATATTAATAAAGTTGGGGAGGATGTTGCTTTTTAATCAAATGAAATATAAGCTTCAGCCCTGTAGTTTCTGCACTGTCCTGAACTTTAACATGAGACACAAACAGCTTCAAGGAAAGTTTGTAGATTTCTCTGATGGAGGAAACTAAAGGTGAGTGAAGACTTGAATTAAAATATGTTATTAGTGGTGTTTCAGTTATACTTAAATACTGTGTTAAGTAAACATGGAGCAGATTAAATAGATTTGAATGTGTTATGACAGACTTGTTGTAGTTCAGTCTGCTCAGGTTTCCTTCAGTCCACATCAGTTGTGGCTCCATCTAGTGGTCACTACAGAAAACATCATTATCCAGAGTTGATCTAATATTCTTCAGGATATGTTCATTATGATGATGTGAGCTGTGTTTTCTTTGAGTCTCTATCAGACTTGCTGCTCAGAATAAAGTAAAACAGACATTTAATGAACAAAGTTCAGCAGAAGCTTCAACAGACTCAGAAAGCAGCTGACGATCCAGTGAAGACACTCTGAGCAAACTGGTTTCATCAAGATCACATTTTATTCATGATTCACAGAAAAATGCATCAAGCAGGATATGATTTAATGTAGAATAACACAATATACTGCAATCACTCAAAAATAACTTGTTAGAAAATAAAGAACATGAATGAATACAAGTTTTCCCACATGGCCTATGTCATGTGAAATATTAAACTAATCATTACAAGCTGTATGATTCAAATACACGTGAAGAAAATCTCATCAAACAGAAGCAAATGAGATTTCATGACTCCACTCAAAAACACAAACATCAGAAAGTTGGATTCACGTCCAACACAGCAGAATATTTCTACGTTCTGTAACATCGTCTGAACAAACGCATTCAAATGTTTAATAAAGTTTAAATGAACTGACTTCTTTAGATGCTACAGGAGAATTTGTGTTAGTTTGAGTTTCAATCAGACTTTGGATGAATGGTTTCAAACACGAGGAGGCATCGCTCCGTCTAATTATCTCTACTTTTATCAGCCACTCTGCTGTTACTTTCCTCATCTGTAGTCTTTTGTCCTGCACATGTGAACTTGTTTTAAAGCTGATTAGAAACCTGCTTTCTCACATACATGGCAGAGAAATCTGAATCAGGTTTCTCTGATCCCCTACTCCAACTACTGAAAGCAGCTCTCTTCTTCTTGTTTCTTGGTTGCTGAAGTGCAGCTGAACACACTGATGTTGTGTTTTGATCTGATGACTGAAGCTGAGAGCAGAAAAGAGGCTGAACTATGACAGGAAGTGATGTAAAAAAGAGTATTGATAAGAAGAAAAGCAACAGCTGCTGTTACTGTGAGACAGATTCTGGCTCTGCTTTGACTGATGTGGATCAACAAATGATTCTCCTGTAATCTGAACAGTGAAGTGACGTCGATAATTAAACATTAAACTACAAGAACAAAGAGCAACAGAGCTCGCTGTTTCTCACAATCACACATTTCACATTTAAAAGATGATTCAGTTATTTTCTGATGTAGTTTTTACATCAACATTGTAATTAAAATGATTATAATGAAATAATGTTTGTGATGTTTAAACATTTATATGAACAGTGTAGAGCTTGTTGTCTACACAGCTGTCTGATGTTGTTCATCTACATCACTGCA
>NC_089535.1:889700-984700 GCF_963924715.1 Thunnus thynnus
TTTAAATACAGATTCAATCAATCAACCAATCAATCAATTTTTATTTATATAGCGCCATATCACAACAAAAGTCATCTCAAGGCACTTTTCACATAGAGCAGGTCAAGACCGTACTCTTTAATTTACAGAGACCCAACAATTCCCCCATGAGCAGCACGTGGCGACAGCGGTAAGGAAAAACTCCCCTTTAACGGGTAGAAACCTCAAGCAGAACCCGGCTCTTGGTGGGCGGCCATCTGCTCTCCAGATTAACTTGGCTTTCTGTTTCAGTAAATTAAATGTAACTTGGTTCTTCTGGGCATCACTACCATGAGCTGAGAGCTCTATAATAAAGATATTTAGTGCCAGACGTGTCTGTCTATCTTCAGTTAAATAACAATGAACTCCATGACAGGCTGATTAATGTAGTCACATACACAGATATGTTCCTTTAAACTTTCATGTCTTTGGTTACTAATAATGAGTGAAAATGTAAATAACTGTCATATAACATTTTCAACATTATTGATGTGTGAGAACTCATTGACAGAAAAAACAGCTTTTAGTTTTTCATTTTGATTTCATTTAATGTTATTCTATAACATTTCATTTATTAAGTTATTACATTCAGTTATAGTGAGATTTTTCCTGCAGCATTTGTGTCCAAAAATCCTGATACTGAAAGTTTTTCGTGGTTCTTCGTTCAAAGTGTTCTTACCTGGGATGTTGACTTGAAGAAGCTGTGAGATGCTGAAGAGGCAGGAAGAGCAGAGAGGAGCCAGACTGCAGAGGAGGATAGGAGGGTTTATATAATCAGAGAGGCAGCAGGTCACATGATTTACAGAAAGTCTCAGAGACACAGAATGAAACAGAAAGACAGAGCCCCCCAACACACACACACACACACGCACGCACGCACGCACACACACACACACACACACACACACACACACACACACATACAATTTATCAGCAGGGAGGCGGCTAGTCACATGATTTCACAGAAACAGTCTCAGAGACCTCCCCTCCCAGAGCCGATAATACATATAATACATATAAGACATATAATACATATAACACATATAATATATATAATACATAAATAAAGAGAAAGGTAAACTCTGAGGCCTGATGTAGATCAGCAGGTCAGTCTGACTCCGTCATGTTGTGGTCAGAAGAGACAAACTTTTGTAGGTTAAAAGTTAAAATGTGATTAAGAGGTAGTAATGTTAGTTTTCTTTGGAAAAAGAGAGAAGCATTTTGGATTTTCTATTTCCAAAGTTTATCTCCAGGGGGCATGAATGAAGATTTTGCAATTAATTTCTGTAGTGTTTTTTTTTTTTTTTTTTTTACCTTACTTTATTTAAATGGTGTTTGTAATGTGTTTTATGATGACCCTGATGAAGACCACAAGTCAAAACGCGTCAAAACTAATAAACTTGTTCCTCATACGACAAGTGTTGCTGGAGTTCTTATCTCTCTAGATTTTATGAGTTATTAAAAATATTTATGTGGTTCTTAAAAAATATTTTGTTTGATTTCAGTTACTATCATAACCATAAACCCAGTATTTGGAGCTAGAACTGGATGTGTCTGCCTGCGATTCTCCATATGGCCTCCCAGGGCCTGCTGGGTCCTTGGTTGCAGGCTCTGCTCATAGAAAACATACATGGAACAAATATAGAGTGACAACAAAATTAACCAATCAAAAGGACTCACGCAGGACTCACGCAGGACTCGTGCAGGGCTCGCGCAGGCCTCGCGCAGGACTCACGCAGGGCTCACGCAGGCCTCGTGCAGGGCTCACGCAGGACTCACGCAGGCATTGCAGAAAGGAACGGAGGATGGATTTTGTTTTCCAGTGACTGGTGAGTCCTGCTGTATTAATTATCTATAGAGCTGATTAAGATTGTTGTTTGCTGCTGTGAGAAATATGGCCTAATTTCTATCTTTCAGAAAATCTTTCCTTTATTGTCTTTTTGTTGAGCAACATGAGTGAACGTTTACCATCGGAAGACTGGGTTGGCAGTTTAGCTAATGCATGTGTGGGAGAAATAACGAGGTTAGCATAGTTTCAGCTTGTTGAGCCGGTGCTTTGAGTACATTTGTTAACAGGTGTCAGAAGCTGATTTTGTAATGGACTTATTCTTAATGACGTAGTTTTTATATTGTTTAGATGTTAGTTGTTGGTGATGAGTGCACTTCAGCCTCTTTTACACAGCCCGTTCAAAGCGGGAATACTGCGCCTGTAATCCGCCTCGCTGTTCTGTGTGACAGCCGGCATGGCGGGACCGGGAGCTGACGCTGTTGTTTAGCCCGTATTCAGACCACATCAGGCGGTGCGGCGTACAGCTGCAGGGTTGAGGAGGTGTGCGGGGATGCAGGTGTGTTTGTGCTTTGGAAAGTAACCGTTGTGAAACAATCAGAAAATAACGTTTTAATGATCTGATTCATCAGCTTCCTCATTAACATTACTAGAGCTCTCTCTCTCCATTCACTCTCTAGCTCACTCGACCACAGCTGCTCTCTCTCTCTCTCTATCTCTCTCTCTCTGGTCTTTTTTAAAATGAGTCGGAAAGCCAAAAGAAAAGTCTAACTTAACTTTTAATGTTATCAAACGAAGAGAAATGTCCTCCCCTCGTCCTAGTAACGTCTCTTTACTTGCTTATGGCAGAGTTTACAGCTCTGATCAGTCTGATCTCCGGAACGCCGGTATGATGTGTAAAAGTAGGAGGCAGCTTTATAGCCATAAAGCGGCGGATCCTCTTTATAGCTATAATGTGGGTTCTCTGTATAAAAGAGGCTTTTGTGTGTGTGTGTGTGTGTGTGTGTGTGTGTGTGAGACCACCGAAGGCCCAGTGCAAGACCCCATGGTCTGCTACTGACAGGAAGTGATCCTTTTGTAACAAAGAAAGAAAATAATGAACTTATGGAACACAGAACTAAACCAGTAAACTAAACTTAATACTTTCTTTTACTTTAACCAAACATGTTGCTGGTATGTAAACTGTAACCAAACATAATGTAAACCACAAACAAAGCCTGAGAAAGATTAATGATGGAACTATGGCTAAAAAAAATAATTAACAAGCATGGTTAAAATTGGCGTGTTCTCACCCACTTTGACACAGGCACTATCCTTTGTTATTATTTATGTATTTTTATATCATAATTTGGTATTATCTGCTTACATATAACCAATGAAATGATTTGATGTTTAGATTAGATCATGTTTATATTTCTTTCACTCAGCTGCACCTGTATTAAAGGAGATGAAACTCTGAGGAGAGGACAGGATTTGAGGTTTTTGACTTGAGTTTTTGAGCAGATTTTTTAGATTAGTAAATTTAACTAAAACTGAATAAAAAGTCACCTTTGAAAAATGAGATCTATACTGAAATGTTTTATATTTTTCATCAAAAAAATGATCATGTGAAAGACAGATGAATGGCCAAATGAATTAATAACTGTTTTAATACAAAGTCATATTGAATGAGCTTAATGCATCTGTGGAATCATGTAATCCTTCAAGTTACTGAAACTGTTTCCTCTGCAGCCAAAAAGGCTCTGCAGCAGCTCAGTTTGACTGTTTGTTTTACATTATTATTGAACGGCAGCCCTGTTCACACCAGAGGTTCATTCCAATTCCCTTAAACTGCATCCATGTTTCCCTCACTTGAGTCTCTCCCACTCAAGACGCAAGGAAACCATGCGAGGAGAGAGGAAATGAGGAAATGTGTTTTTAGAGACGTGAGTCGTCCTTTCCATGGATGTATAAAGAAAACTGGATACAGTGTTGGAGGCGGATGCCATTCATTCCTAAAGTTGCTCAGTGGTGCTTAAGCCAAAAAAGTCACTTCCTGAAAACATACTGAGCATGCTCGTTGGGCCGCATGCGCCCATGGAGCATGCTCACTATAGACTTCTGCTGGCCAAGACAGCTAATTTCTGGTTTAGCCCTCTGGCTAACTTGAATGGGGATAAAATGATTCAATCGTGTGGCTCTTCTAGACTTTATAAATGTGATATGACTAAATGGATCAAGTTGTGACTCCCTTTAAGTCTGTGGGAAAAAAGTCTTTTTGGGAGCAATAGCGTCATGTGACGTTGTAATTACATGGTTTGGCCACTATGTCAAATTGGCTTCAAAGCCCTAATTTCATAAAATGTTATCAGATCAATCTACTCAGTCACTGTTTTAACAGTGTTCTGTATGAGAGGGTCAGTCTATAACCTATGAAAATGATCTGGAACCTTAAGATCCTCTAAACAGCATTTATTCTATAATCTCCAATATTTTTAAAATTATTTTACATAGAAGTTCAGCAGACAGCAGGCGGACCATAAATCAGCTGACTGGTTAAACTCCTTCACATCTCATACCAGAGATAAAGAAATTCAAATGAAGTTAGATTATTTGTTTTATTTATTTATTTCAGTGTAATTCTGTTTATTTTGTATTTAGTATTCAGGAGATGTCTTTAAGCTTTTAGCTTCCTGCTAACTGAGTATATGCAGAGAAAAGTCTGTTTTGTAACATATATTTGAATGACTTTGTGGACATATCAAATCTTTGAATATTTTATTACAAACGTATTTTGTAATGTGCAAACAAATAAAGAAATAAAGTAAAACACCAATCAGTAGTGAAAATGCAAGAAGAAATTATAGTTATAATAATAATTATAATAATTATAGACATTATATCATTTATCAAATATTCAGACAGTCAGACTTCACATCCGTACAGAGGACAATCTTCATGTCACAATTGTTACCAAAAGTTTGATGTTATTTCAGTTCATAACAAGAATGAAATAATGACGTTATCTTCATATTGATGCTGTCTGTAATATTTGGTTACTGAATGTTTTTTCTCTCTTTGGCTGATCAAAGTTCATCAACACATCTGAATTCTTAGTACACAATCTCATAAAATCAGAATTTTACAATCAAACTGAAAATGAAGAGTTCCCAATACGTGTCATGTTGTTTATCAAACACCTGTGAGGTTATCGTTGCCCACGCATGCATGACTTCAGATCGAGTGCTGCATTGTGCGGTGATCAGCAGTGATCAATTCTGCTCAGGTCTGGTTCATCTCCAACTAGCCTATTGTCAGCCGATCAGCTGTTAGTCACTTTAACAGCTGTAGAGGCTTCTGATGGAGTTTGTGTCTGCACACGTGCACTGTGACACTAATAAAGCTGCAGCAGCTGTTTCCTCTCTGCAGCCTGTTACCTGTTTAACAAACACCTGCAGTCTGTATTTATACTGTGTACAAGAACCTTTTCTACTGGCAGAATGCATTCATATTATTTATTAATTATTTGCCTCTGTATTTATTGATATTCTGATTGTGAATTCATTATTTAATAACCCAGAATATGATCAAGGTGTCCTTTGAACACTGGAAAATATTTATTGGGCTAAATGTTTCAGGGAAAATGTAAATGATAAATCAATAAATTAGATTAAATATAAATGTGTTTCTTGCTGACAGACTCTCCATTATTTTAATTTGATCCATAATAACAGTTAATGGAGGAAATAACAGATCATGAAAAGAAAAATCTTTCTAATAAACGAATAAAGTTGTTTATGGTTCTTTTATTGATCAGACCGACAATTAACAATGTTTAACTAGACGGTGAATCAGAAAACAAATGAAATATAAAACTTGGGAGTGATACACTTGAGTTTAATCTGTAATCACTCTCTCCACTCAGTGACGTATCGGATCAGTCCGATCAGCTGCAGCATATAATCAATAACTGATATCCAGTAAGGGGGCATGTAGGCTGATAAAAGACTTCAGTGAAGGCTGCTCTCATGTCTCCTCGCTCCTCAGAGCAGAACTTGACCTGATTACTGCGGTAAGGGGGGTAAAATAATTTACCCAGGAGTAGCTGCAGTGTGCAACAACAACCACCAGGTGGCACATGTAAGCAGTCCAGATGCACTGTCTGTCTCTCTGACCCCATGTACACCTGGTATTAAAATGTGATCTGCTGGATACAGATCTCATTTTAATACTCTCATGGATGTATCAAGAGAACTGGATACAAGGACAACAAGAACAAAGCAAATCTGACATAGCGGCCAAACCACGTAATTACAACGTCACGTGATGCACACTGGCCCAAAAAGACTTTTTCCCATAGACTTAGCGTCAAAATGACTCGTTTCACTATCATAATTTCACATTTTGAAAGTGTAGAAATGTTGCATGATTTAATTTTCTGCCTTCATTTCATAATGGACATTTGTGTTATGATATTTAAACCAATCATCCATCAACACAGTTTAGACATCAATATATGAAACATGGAAATTTGTCCCCCCCAATAATTGACTGGACATCAGATTCCCCCAGAAGCTGAAAGAAAGCTAAAATATTAAAGGCCAAACAACAAAACAAACAACAAAGTGGCAAGCTCTTCAAACCTGCCCGGTGGCTACTTAGTCAAGGTGCTCAAAACTGAAACTCCAAGCTGCTGAAGCAGTTACTCGGTCAAAAGTGCAACTAAACAAGCAGCAACAACCACAAATGATCTAATAAAAAAGATGACCACTACACTTTCTGACATGTTCAATTCACAAGCATGGTGAAGTCTGAGGCTCTTTTGAGCAACGATGGAATCTATCAAGGCTAGGTTGTGCAACAAATTCTTCAAGATTAAACGCCATCATCAAGAACAAATGTCAAACAAATGCCAACCATAAAAACCGCAAAGCCAACAAAACATCTATTACAGCCCCCCAAAAATAGCACAACATGCAAAAGGATCACTGCCCAAACAAAACAGCAGCACAAGATCAGTGGTGTCCAACACAAAACATAGGCACCATGCAAACAAATAGCAAACTACACAAGGTATCAAAGCAACACATAATAGTGTCAAACTACATATCAGTTAACATGTGGACAGAGAAAAAGTTACTATGACACAGTTTGCAATCATGAGTAACTGCAAAACAACAAGATGCACAGCGACAACACTGAGGTGAAAAAAACAAAAAGCCTTCAGCAACTTGCATTTAAAGCAAGCCTACAGAAACATGCTAGTGTGGAAAAACGTGTGGACGAGCCCCCAAATATGTTACAGTCTGTAAACAAGTAAAGGCTCAACTGGAGACCGAAACATATAAAATGACACCAAAACCTCTGAGTTAACAAGAAAACAACAAGCTTTATTTTGAAAATAATAAACTATACAATGTACAAAATACAAAGAAAACAAAAAAGTGGGTGGAGATCCCAGCCAAAAGGAGCAAAGATGGGCCAGCCAAGCAATGGGCCATTGCACCCAGCTCATCCCCTAAACTACCAAAAGAAAAAACTAAACTACACTGAACCAAACAAAACCCGATAACTGGACTACCAGTGATCTCCAACCCAAACTAAAATAGCAAACTAAAATAAGAAAACCAACACTCTAAAACATGCTGGAAAAAACAATTGGGAGGAAAAAGGGAGAAAAATTGCCCACAAGATGTGCGTCCGGATGTTGGGCATGTGTCTCTCACTCACTGCTCCTCAGGTCCCCCCTTCTTCTCTGATGGTTTATTGATTTCAGGTGCTCCACTCCTACAGGAGAAGGCAGGTGGAGGGGAGGGAGAGTGCCAGAGAGAGAGAGGGAAAACAAAACATATTCACAAGCAGTGTGCAATAATTCACATGCAGGGCCACATGTAGCAGTTATGTTACCTGACCAACGTTGTCGCCGTGGTAGCGACTGGCCTGTGACGGCTCCCACCTGTCAGTCAAAGCAGCCACACCCTTAACTATGCATAACTTTAAGCCTTAATAAAATTTAAATAGGTGAGTTATATGAAAATTCAACCCATGTACACTTGTCATGAACATGGAAATAAGCTATAGAGACCAAAACAGTTTTTTGTACCAGGCTGTAAACATGTTTATTCTGTTGTAAAGTTGGGCATTTTGACATGGGAGACTGAGGGGATTGACTCGCTTCTGGAGCCTCAAGTGGCCTTTCGAACTGCAGTTTTTGGCACTTCCACATGGGCTCCATTTTTCAGTCCCGGAGGTTGTACAGAGCAGAGGAGGAATGGACAGAAAAGGAGCACTTACCTTATAATTCAATACCTGCACAATGTTAGCAAGAAGATGTGATGCAACAAGAAAATAGATCCTCAAACAATCAGTGGGCAGCCCTACTATGATCAGACTAGTCAGCCACAAACCCGGAGGTCCACACCAGACGCTCATGTTTGAGTCATCAGGCCAACCCTCTTACCAACCCCAAACAATTTACAACAGTAAATGTCGCTCTGTCACTTCTCAACAACTATTGGATGGATGATCAGTGATCCTCTGACTGTTCCTTTACTGCCACCATGAGGTTGACATGTTCACAATCACAATCAGCTTTGAAAGGATGTTTAAAGCATCATTAACTGAACTTTCAACAACATTTCACATCAGTCCATCCAACAGTCGTTGAGATATTTGAGTCTAAAGCAAAGTTATGAACCGACAGACTGACCTCACAGTGTGGATGAAACTAGAAGAAACATATCAGTAAAACACTTAAAACAAGGAGTCCTGGTTCATAAATAAGCTCTGATTAATGACCGGCTGCTGCATATGTGGGTTTACAGTAAGCAGGTTACTATAGTGCATGTATTTCTCATCTGCATGTAAATATACTGATAAACAAACAGTTGAATGTTTTATAGGTCAGTTAAAGTTATTAATGTCTGTTTGATCCTGTAACTGCCACAGTTTACTCTTCAGAGTCTCTGTTATGTTCTGTTTTCTGTCTTCTCTGACTGTTTCATCAGGTACATCTTATACAAGACACCCAGAATTCAGGATAAAGGGCTGACTGGTTTGGATTATGTTTACATTTATCCAGCTGGACAGAATAAGTAGTAATGATAACAATAAAAAGATCAATGATGCTAACGGCATCCTGGCAAAGACCCTGCAGCCGCTCTTTACTCCAGTGAGTATTATTTTAGAGACTCAGCCACCTGTTACTATTTTCCATTTTTTCCCAGTAATTGATTGTGCTCTCTGTACACCATCTGTCAATAACATCTTAATATGCTCCATTCAAACACAGTAAACCACAGAGCAACACAGACAAATAAACAGCAGCCAGAATTTCTATTTTCAGAAAGATTATTAAGTCCAGCACTGACAATAATACATTTAAATAACTGAAGCATATTTGAATTAAATTATTTCTCATGATTGTGCAAAAATATAACATTTTAATTATAGCTTTATTCTGATGGTCAGGGTCCTGCTTTAAACCCACAAAGGAGAAAAGCTTCTACAAATGTATTTATATATATCCTGAATATTTATCATTTTTATCAAACAAGTTGAACACAGCTTTGGACGAATAACGAACGAATTGAATTGAATTGGTCTTTGAAAACGGAAATGATGTCAGTTTTTATTTGCATATAGAGTGGGGAAGTGAGATCCGATCACAAGTGGTCACTCAGGATGCACTTGATGTCCAAAGTGCCCTTTTGTCAAGGCATATTTATTTTTATTTTCATTTATTTATTAAATTAATAATTTTTGTGAAGGCTTGCGTGGCCCTTCAAGAAAGAACATTTAACATTTATTAACAATTTAGCTATAAATAAAATGACCGTCATGACCGCTGCCGTCAGTTACATGATGACCTTTCACCTGAGGTCAACCTTGACGTGACCTAACAGTAGTAACTGAGTTGCTGTGGCAACCAGGGATGCTGCAGACTGACGTTCAGCAGGAGAAATAACAGTGATTTGGGATGTCATTTGTTCTAAAAAGGGAGAACTTCAACTGCCAGTAAGCGGGGTTCACAGCGGTGTTATGTGCACGTTGTTTGGTGTATTTTACAAGACGAAGTGAAGTGAGCGTGCATGTTTGTTGTACAGCCTGTTCAGCTAGCCACAGTGTGCTGCTTGAGGGTAAAAGTAGGGTTGCTTTTCATTACGCTATATGTAATGTGTTTATTGATTGGTCAGCTGATCTGACGGGACAGTAAACAGACGGCTGTTATAGTAATATAGCAGATCAGCAAAACTACCTGTGGGACAGGAATGAAAGCACCGACAGCAGCTGATCATATTTATTCATAGAATGAAAATGACTGAATCATGAATCAATCACAACAAACACTCTTGTGACTTTCTTCTCTTTTCTCCATAAGTCAAAAGGCTTCTTCTTTCTTCTCCGTTTCAGTGCGTCTCAGCTTCTTCAGGAAAATATGAAAATATAAAATCACGTCAGATTTTCACAAACTAAATAAGCATTTATGTTTATAAATTATGTTATTTAGACATTCTGCAGGCTACAGCTGTTTTTATTGTTCCTTATGTCGGTTCTGTTCGTTCAGTAATTAACAGGTTTAAATGAAGTTTATAGACTTATAAACAAAGTTCTGGAACCAAAGACCACGCCTTGTACGCATCCCATTTCCACACCACAGGGTATTTAGACACACCACATCCACTCCTCTCCCCTTTGTCTAAGCTTGCAAGTCCCTCCAACCCGACCCCTCCGCTAACTTTTCTTTCTTCTCTGCTTGAACACAGGAACAGGGGACTTCGTACAGATGCCAGACCATCAAGACAGCACCCCCACCCTGAGTCTCGACCCCCTTGTTCCCACTTACCTCCCTGACATCGACGCCTCTCCTCCTTACATCTATCACTCTCCTATCCACTCCCTCCTTCCCCTCTTTCCCACCTGCTCTTCTTTCTCCCCATCCCTCGACCCTCATCCCCTTGACCCTGACCCCTCATCCCGCATCCCACGACCTCAACCCTCACCACCTCATCCTCCCACCCCGATCCTTTCCCTTCTCCCATCCATCCTTCCCTCTCCAATCATCTCTCTAACTATCCTTCCTCCTTTTCACCCTGCTCTTCCATCTCCCACCCAATAAATCATTAAATCCATATTCTAGAAGGAGTTGTCTTGGTTAGTGAAATTGTCTATTTGTGTCTTATTGTGTGACAGCCAGATGCTGCTATAGATCTATAATCAAATGATAAAACACTGGAGCAGTTATGAGATGTTTTCCTTCCAGCTATCACTATGTATAAGAAGAGTTATAACTGTTACTTAATAAGTTCTATATATTTAGAGTTGACTTCTACATATTTGACAGTTGAGGTGATGTGCGTCATGAGTAGTTGTGTCTCCTCAAAATGACGCTGGAGTGAACGAGGACGTCCTGTTTGGTGAATTAAATTCTTTCGTCCTCGGGAAGAGACAGAAGTGAGGGAAGCGACATGTTAGTGTAATGAAAAGCAGCGTGTGACGACAGCAACCTCCCCAGCAACCCCCTCAACAGCAACTGTACTATGTTCCCCATCAGGTAAAACATGTGTGCCTCAAGTCACACTGGTGATACTCAACATACTATGAAGTTACGATTATGAGGTAGAAATGTATCACTATTGTTTTTAGTATGATGGCTGATCTGCATAACAGCTACAGTTCATATGGCTGTAAGAAGTGATGGAGGTTATTAAAAAGAAGAGATAAATAAAAACACTGACAGAGCTACAGTTTGATGTGTCATCACATTCAGGCTTTTCATTTGGGCTCTTTTTATATATTAGGTAAAAACATCTAATTTGCCTGAATTGAGTGATCGGTTACATACAATGAAAAAACCAACGGTGGGCCTGTCCATAACTAATTCATATATTTTTTCAATTTGTGTAAAAATGTAATAATGTAATAATTATCATGACATTTTTATCAACCTTAATTTTGGGGACCCCCGCCTGGTACTTGAGGCCCCACGCGCTCTGCGTACTCTGCGTATACGGAGCGGCGGAACTGGTTGTGATGGTGGAGAAGAATGATACTGGAGGCACCGGAGTCTGGCTGTTACACAGCACACCACAGTTCCCTTATAAAAGAAATAAAAATCACTTCTGGCCTAAAAGTGGAGCAAGAAATGCTCAGATATTCATCTGCGTAATGTTCAACTATGACCAGTTCAAACATATCAGTAATCCATCTTCATATTTACTGTGTATTATTCTTAGTGTTTGAATTGAATGATACTATAAATGTGTTTGTCTCAATGTTTTCAGGTAAACACCTGCAGTACATCAGAGCGTACCCATTTGATTCTCATTTTCCACAAACCTTAAACCTTAGTGAGCTTCACAACAACAACTAGTTCGTTCCTACGCTCCAACTGCTGATATCCAGGGGAGGGAAGGCGTTTCACACAGCATTGCTAAACAACGGTTGGATAAAGTAGAGGGTGAGTTTTAGATAAAATATGTTTCGAAGCAGGTTATGAAAAAATTTCTCTTGTACACTGGCTGTAGCTCGAAAACATTATCCAATAGATTTTAAATCCTTTGTTGTCATTGGGTAACTATCCAATGACATGCACCACTGAGTAATATCATAGGAAAGAACAAGGCCCCACCTCCAACCTGCATCTAGATATTATAAAACATCCATGTGTAACTTGGCTAAGCTGGCTAGCATACATCCATGAGCTACAGCTAAGTGGTGCCCTGCAAAAATGTTCCGGGTGGAACTCCCACTGTTCTGCATGTCGGAGTCAGTGGATTATTTGTGTTTTGACAGCAATTTTTTGTGTTGGGGAGCGTACCGCACCAAACATCCTGTACTTAACGGTTCCGTACGAACACACAAACCGTCTGTAATGTGGCTCCTTTTGTTGTTGTTGTTGTTGCAGTTAGAGATATTTACGTTACTATTCCAAAGGCTGTCATCAGTGATGTGAATGTCCAGAGCTGAGGCTGCCAGCCAGACCGAGATGGTTCCTTCTGCCTTCAAAATAAAAGAAAAGCGCAAAATATCCTCTTTGTAAACACTGACTGGGGTAAATGGGATCCTGGCAGTGATCATTCATAGTTGTGTGTAGCTCCCTGGATCAGAATAAACCCTGGACATGTGTTGCTGATGTAAATAGATCAGAGTCACAGTATGAGAGGCTGGTGGAGGTTCGGCCCCCACTTTGACCCTCAGCCAATCAGAATACAACATAATGAAAGCAGCAGCATGTTTACCTGCACTAATGTCTGCAGCTGCAGATGTGAGACAGTATATAGTCTATGAAGCAGAGTCTGAAGCTGCTGCTGAGACTCAACAGGAAGTGTCAGTACGGTGAGATCGAGTCCAAGTTTCCTCTCAAAGTAGCCGGAGGTCGTTAGCTTAGCTTTAGCACACTTCCAGTGTCCTGCTTTGCTCGACGTGCAGCTGAAATTCAACAACAGAAGTTACGTACATGCTCAGTGTAGCATTAAAGCCTTGTGCTAAAGCTTCCTGCAGATTTGATTTGTTCTGCTCGGTGTGACGTACTAACGACGTCGGCCTCAACACCTCAAATAACTTAAAACCACAGAGGAGATAGAAGTGAGTCTAATTTTACAGCACAGGAAGCCCCAACATCACCCTCTCTTAATATATCAGTCCCTCCAGGATTTTGTGATGTTTTATGAGCTCTTTTGTAAGTCTTTCTTAACTCTTTCTCCCACTGGGCCCCCGATTGGTAATTTCTCCTGTTAATCTCTGATTTCATAGTGACACAAATCAAATGGATGTTTCTCAGTGTCTGTGTGTGATATGTGTCATGGTACCTTAACCAGCACACTGTGGTTGTGTGTGAATGAGAGGAAGAAAACATTATTTTCTGATTGTAACTACATTTACAAATAATCACCAACACTTCGCACCTCCAGCCACTAAATACACATCATATGTAAACTATGGGAGTAAGGTAAAAAGAAAAAAGAATTATCGTAGTTTAAAATGTTTTTTCCATGTTCTCATGTATGAAGAGACCCAAAATGAACACTGTAAGCAAACTATTGATTACTATAAGCAAATTATTGAAACAACATTTGTTTAAGAATGATTCTGTTCGGAGCTTTTTGATCCATATAAGCAGTTGATCACTGTAACTGTGATCACCATGATCTATAATGATATGGAATATCTGTATGGCTGAGTTCTGTTAAGGCCTTATGGCCCATATGTGACCCACAGTTCACATGATTGCTGTGTGTCAGTTCATATATGGGCCAGGTACCTAAATTTTATAGGTGATCCTGAAGTGAAATTCCCTCCTATTTTGAAGGTATGGTGAAACATATGTTGTCATGATTTGGCCCTTGTGCATTTTGTCATGCCATATCTCAGCCACATGTGCCAGTTAAATACCACATATGACCCAAAGGTTGATGCTATCAGGGGCGTCATCAGACTGGCAGGTGGAGGGGTTTGTGTCACATGGTTTATCAGAAACGCTGGTATCTGATTTAAGATAAATGTGCTCTAAGTATTTGCAGTGAAACAGGGAGGGCAGGGAGATAAGACTGTTTACACTTTCCAGTGCCTGGCAGCTGTTTGATAGGATCAGGCTGGTTGTGATCCACTGAAAATTAACCCACACATCTCACAGAGTGATATTTGATTTCTTGTTTTGGGTCTGAATGATATTTAGATTTAATTGCAGCACAGAGAGAATTCAAACATCTGCTCATCAGAAACACATGATGATAATCTTCATATGGCTGTTAAGTTTCAATTTGCAAACAATGAAAGTGCCACATTTTTATGAGGGCAGGAGTAATGCAATGGTTCAAAATGAAATGAAATGAATCTTTGTATGCAGGGTTCATTCTGCTTGATAAGGAACCAGAGTCCACAGAGTGCAAAGTTAACTTGTCCAATAAAAATATGAAAAACAACAAATATTTGACTTCAGTCAGAGACCAAAATGTATCTTTCAAAACAAATAATATATGAATGACATTAAACTTTCCTCTGTCTTACCTGTTTTAAAATATCCCTCTTCATCCAGCTGTTACACGACAAACTACTTTTCCTCATTTTTTGTAGTGGTGCCTTGAGGGACTAGAAAACCAGTTTCATGATATGATGTTGGAATCAGAGATGTGGTGCTACTGTTATGAGTCTAAATATCAGGCTGTGGAATCAGACAGAGATCAGTTTTTCAGTTTTTATAAATTTGATATTTTCCACTTTATGTTTATTGTCTTTGCAGAAGGATTTGGACCGATGAGGCTGGCAGCCCCAGGTCTGAACGGCCACATCACTGCCGACTGCCTTTGTAATAGTGACGTAAAGATCTCCATCTGTAAAAACAACAATAGGAGACATGTTATATCGTCTCTCCACTGATACTGAATGATGGAGTTACAGGATGCACCTTTCCCACCCAGAGTTTTGACTCAAGGAATCAGGAACTATTAGGTTTTTTCCATCAGCCCAGTTCAGTCTGCCGTAGCCATGCCGACCCAACTTGCGATGAAATTTGTCTCCACTACAGCCTCACAGTGGGGGATAACTGTGGTGAGCCACGCTGCTGTGGTCCTGCTCACTGGCAGGGCCGACCACGGCCAACCTGTGACGACCTCCCTCTTCCCCTTCAAACCAGCGGTGTGTTGAGACTCAAATCCTGTCTGTGCAACTCTGTCTCCTAGAAATGACCTTCATATATGACTAAACTGTTTCCTAGTTACTTTGCATTCACAAGCGTAATCTCTGCCTGGATGATGTTTATAGTGACGTTTTGTAGAATGAATGAAGCTACATTTCTACCTGTCTCTGCAGTGGGAGGGAGGAGGTCGGGGTGGATGGGGGGCTACAAGATGCAGGACTCTGACAGCTGAGACCCGGGTCCACTTCCTGATACCTGTGTGTGTACAGGTTTGGTTCAGGTTAGTGAAAGATGCTGTTGAGGCTCAAATGTTCAGAAAAACAAGTTGAGCTTCAAGTCAATGCAGACTTTTTTCTGTATTAAACAGAGACCATGATATATAGAGTAACTGCTGACCAGTGAGGTCACACACAAGATGAGCTCCTGAAATGCCCTCAAAGCATGAAAAAGACTGAAACAAAGGAAAACCGACAACCTGTGAATAGCAAGATAAGGGTACAGGAATTGAAAAGGGTTATAAGTAGGAACGAAATATCTATTATATCACCAAAAAAGAGAAGATCTCCAGCACATCTAAACCAGAAAGACATCCAGAGCAAACCAACCAACCCTGCTGCCTGCAACCTCAAGGAGAAGTAGGAAAAGAGGCTGAGAAAAAAAAAAAGCACAAAAAGAAAGAGGACAAAGGCACTTCATCTGTAACACTGAAAAAAGTAAAACAAATCTGCTTAAAAAACTTAAATGCCTAAAACATTGAAAACTTAGCTAACTTTGTTGAAGCAGAGCATGTTAGGCTGCATTCACACCAAATCAGGTGGTGCGGCGAAAATGCCAGTTGTCCAATTCATTTGAATGGGGTAGTGCGGCTCGGCTGCGGCTGTTTTGGCCGCTGCGGCGCCACACCAGACTGCGGCCGGAAAGTTGAGCCAGAGTCTGCGGTGGCCAATCACAGCGGGAGATCAGACTGACAAGAGTTGTAAACTCTGCCATGAAGTACAAAGCGAGGACATTTCTCTTTGCTAGATAACGTTAGTACTTTGCTGTCTGCTTCGCGACTCATTTTAAAAAAGACGAGAAAAAGAGAGAGAGGGCAGCTGTGGTCGAGCGAGCTAGAGAGTGAATGAAGAGAGGCAGCGGAGATAGCCAGAAAGCCGGTGAATCAGATCAATTAAACATTATTTTCTGATTGTTTCACAGTGGTTACGTTCTACAGCACAAATAAACACGCACACTTCTGCTCGACCCTGCAGCTGAATGCCGCACTGCCTGAATGCAGCCTTACGATGGAGATGGAACAAAGCAATGACAACGATGGCAAAGAAGTAGAATACCAACACATAGCAACACTCTTGTCCAATGCAGAACAACTGTTTGCTGACTACATCATATGCAACGGCAAAAAGATCACAAACAATGTTCTCTTTCATACAGACAACATCAGCACATGGAAGCAGGTCATTTTTAATAGCTATACACACATTGTAAAAGAAGGCATTGATTGTGGTGGCTGTTTAACTGTGTGTCAGGATGAAACTCTGGACACAGACAACCCTCTGCTCACTTTTACCTAGTATACTAAAAAAGGTACAGTGCTGATACAGGGAAATGAGACAAGCCTCAACTCCTTTGAGGAACTCTTCCCCAAGATGAAGGCAAAAGCTGAGAGAGACTGACACAGTACCAACAGCAGCACAATAGGAGACACAACATCAGAACAGGAAGAGGAGGATAACAAAGTGGTCCCAGAGGTCACAGAGCCAGACCTGAAGCCAACAACCAGTCCATCTGGCCCTGCCCCTCCAACACCCCCCAAACTCCTCCAACAACTAAGAGAGAGCCTGTCCCACCTGGGGCTGGACTTCACTGAGTTCAGGGAGCTCAAGCTAGCTGAGTCTGATACCACTCAACAGCTGAGACACGAACTCCAACAGCTGAAGCAGGACAGCCAGGGGGCTGTAGCAGAGCTGAGGGGGGAAAACCAGCAAACCACCACAGAGCAGAAGAGAACACCAGCCTACGAGCCCAGACCCTGAGAATAAAGGAGGACACAGCCAACAGAGACTTGAGGTTCAGCAGAGAGCTACAGGAGATGAGCGAGCAACTCCAGCAGAAGAGCTGTCATGCATCTCCACCCAACTACACACATGCTGGAATGAGAACATTTGCTAAAACATTGTAGGATATAACACCCACGGCCTTGCCCACACAGCTGCTGCTCCCCGGAACTACAGACCACCCAGATACCAACAAGAAAGTCAGAGGAGCGCTACCTCCCATCTCCCTGTGGTGCCATCCT
Source organism: Thunnus thynnus (assembly GCF_963924715.1). Classification (NCBI taxonomy): domain Eukaryota; kingdom Metazoa; phylum Chordata; class Actinopteri; order Scombriformes; family Scombridae; genus Thunnus; species Thunnus thynnus. The sequence goes on from NC_089535.1 coordinate 907,416, forward strand.
ATATCCCAACAGATGACCTATGCATCTGCAAACGTGAGGTACAGAGATACCTTAGATAAACACACACAAAGATACACACACATACAAACAGACACATGGTTAGTTTAAATGTATTAACTCACCTGATTGGTCCTTTTATTTTGTTATTCCCGTTTTATTTTGTTCATACTTTGGTTGAATTTATTTCTTTATTTCTTTATTTTTCTCACAGATGAAATCTTTCACAATAAGCTTTTGGAATATTCAGGGTTTGTACTCCACCACTTTTGGTCTTAAGACCACAGACCCGGATTTCTTAAATAGCATAAAGGATACTGATATTTTGATTCTGTTAGAAACATGGTGTCGATGTGATGCCGTGACTCAGTGTCCATCAGGCTGCAGTGAAATCACAGAACCTTCAGTTAAGCTGAACACAGTGCAGCGAGGTTGAGACTCAGGAGGAATGATGATCTGGCTCAAAGCTGATCTCACCAAACACATTACAACCATGAAACAAAGCAAAACCACATTTGGCTAAAAATGAATAAACACATAAGCATTTGCGAGGTAGACTTATATCTATGTGCAATATACACCCCTCCATCAGAATCAGAGTTCTGCAGCTCCCTACACACAGAGATATGTCACTTTCAAATCAAAGGCAAAATACTTGTGTGTGGAGACTTTAATGCACAGACAGGTTCAGAACCTGACTGTATAGACCACACAGGAGATAAACACATATTCAAACAGTCACCTTTGACCCCCTCACCCACAGCCATGAGGAACAACCCTGACAAAACAACGAACGGAAATGGGAAGGAGTGAGTGCATCTCTGCAGAGCCTCAGGCCTGTATGTTAAATGGGAGGATCAGAGGGGACAGTTTGGGACGTTTCACCTACTGTTCAGCTCTTGGGACAAGTGTAGTGGACTATGCCACCTCAGATATGGACCCCTCCTCATTCAGTGCTTTCACTGTCAGAGCACAAACCCCCCTTTCAGATCACGGCCAGATTAATATTTACTTAAGAAAACACACTGGAGATACTGTCAAGAAACAGCCCAGTAGGCTGTACCATGTAAACCAGTCATACAGATGGGCTCCAAACACTGCTGAACAATTTATACAAATTTTGAATTTGAATGAAATAAAAAATACAATCAACACATTCAACAATTCACACTACCAAAATAACTCTGAAGGCTTTAATAAAGCAACAAAAGACATGAATCATATCTTCCAAAAAGCTGCATCAAATGCAAAGCTTAGAAAAACAAAGAAACCCATTGAAACGCGAAACAAAAAACCTTTGAACAAAAATGGTTTGATAGTGAATGTAAAAAATGAGAGAACAGTTGAGACAGCTATCAAACCAAAAACACAAACACCAACATGACCCAACACTACAACATGAATACTCTCAAACTCTAAAACAGTATAAACAGACCATTAAACAAAAGAAATTCCACCACACCAACAAAACACTTCAGGAGATTGAAGACACAGCAGACCAGGCTCAGTTCTGGGACACGTAGACCAGCATCAGTTCTGGGACATGTAGACCAGGGTCAGTTCTGGGACATGTAGACCAGGGTCAGTTCTGGGACATGTTGAACAGTTTGGAAACTACAAAGCCACAACAATTAACAATACAAGATGGAGACATTTGGAAAACTATTTTAATGACCTCTATAGAAGTGTCCCGCCTGAAGATCTGAAACTAAATCAAATTGAAATTAAAACAAAGTTGGACAACCTTGAATCAGCTGTCAAGAATAACCAAAATCCTTTAGATTACCCGATTACACAAAAAGAGTTAACAGACAAACTGAAAACTCTTATTTCAAAAAAAGCTTGTGGCACAGATTGCATCAAAAATGAAATGCTGAAGAACAGAACTCCTGAATTACAAACTGCAATTGTTGAACTGTTGAACACGGTTCTGACTGCGGGCTGCTTTCCTGATGTCTGGAACCAGGAGCTGATCACCCCGATCTACAAAAACGGAAATAAATTGGACCCTAATAACTACAGAGGGATCTGTGTCGGCAGCAACCTTGGAAAAATATTCTTTAGTATCCTGAATTCCAGGATACTAACCTTTATTCAAGAAAAAAACATACTTAGTAAATGTCAAATTGGCTTTCTTCCAAATTACCGAACCTCTGATCATATATACACCTTACACACTTTAATTAATAAACATGTCCACCAAACAAAGGGAGGGAAAATATTTGCTTGTTTTATCGTTTAAAAAAGCCCTCGATTCCATTTGGCATGAAGGACTTTTCTTCAGAATTCTTTAAGTGGACTTGATGGTTAAATATATGATCTTATAAAATGTATGTACAAGCACAACCAGTGTGCTGTGAAAATTACAAACAAAGAACAGATTATTTCAATCAAGGACGTAGTGTAAAGCAAGGATGCTGTTTAAGTCCTACATTATTCAACCTGTATATAAATGAACTTGCAGACCAGCTGGACCATTCAGCAGCTGCGGGCCTCACACTCTTCGACACAGAGATTAGATACCTGCTTTATTCTGTTGTCCCCTACCAGTGATGGTCTTCAACATAACCTGACCATCCTGGAACAATACTGCCAGAACTGGGCCTTGGATGTAAAGATGTAAATACAAATACCATTTTACTCTGAACAACACCCTAATTGAACACACAACAAATTATACTTACCTTGGTCTGAACATATCTGCATCAGGAAATTTCAACACACTCAAAGAAAAAGCACACAGGGCAACGTATGTATTAAAAACCAACATTAACATTCAACATTAACATTTCAATTAGAATCTGGACAAAAATATTTGATAATGTGATTTTACCAATAGCCTTATATGGAAGTGAGATCTGGGGCCCACTCAGTAGATTGGAGCATGGCTCATGGGACAAACACCCAATAGAGACCGAAGAACTCTGAACGTTCAAAGGGAAACAACAAATAACGCCCGCAGAGCAGAACTGGGACATTTCCCATTACTGTTAAATACCAGGTACGTTGTCTCTGAACATTTCACTTGTATGTTCAGTAATGTGCAATTTTCCAAATGTGTTCATTTACAACATTTTCTCATTATGTTGAGAGAAAAAGTGATTCAGGAGTGTTACATTTCTGGCAAACCATATCTGTGGTTGTAATTTAGTCATATATGAATGGCATTCCTGGATAGTTGGTCTGTGGTGGAGGCCAGAGAGAAAACTGTTTTAAATGTCTCTGTGTTCACCTCTCTGGTCTTCTGTAGCTTCTAGCTGAATTTATTGTTTCCTGATCGCTTTCAGTCATATCAGTCGTGTCAAGTTATTGCTGATGAAAACCCAACATTTCCTGCTATTTCTGCTTCATGTTAAAAGCTTTTAAGTTACAAAATAAAAGGTTTTCAGCGGATCAGTTAGACATACTGCACTTGAGCTCAGCTGCTGGAAATGATCAGATGGGGGGGCGTCTCTAAGCTCTTGATGAAAATATTCTGGAATATCATGTTCAAATGGAAAAGCTCCAATGTACTGTAGATGTTTACCTGAAACAGTACAACACATTCATAGTATCATTCTATTTAACCATTGTGACTTGTAAAACACTGTTAAATCTTCATATTTACAGTACATTACCTATATGTGTGAACTGGCTGTAGGGCAACGTTACACAGATGAATGCTTGAGCGTAGGATTCTCCACTGTCAGACCAGAAATGATTTTGATCTCTTCTGAAAGGGAAATTTGGTGTGCTGTGTAAGAGCCAGACTCCAGTGCTGGATTCCATCACCATCACAACTCCTGTTGAACACCAACAGTTATACAGCAGCTTATCTGAAACACTAGACTGACCCCACTGAGGCAAAAAGAAGATCAGGATCAAAGCTGATAGAAAACTCAAAAGATGACATGAAGAGTAGTGTGTGTTTCCCAGAGGAACATATTAAAGTAATCCAGAAACAGGTGGCCTAATTTGTTAAAACTCAACCTGTTTGACTCACAGCAGGAAAAGATGTATTCTGGGGACATACAGGCTCTGACAGGACAAGAGCTCCATGACCTCCATTCATCATATCCATAATGAGATTTTTACATTATGTTTCACTCTATTCTATTCTATTACATTTGTGTTATACTTGAAATGTGTGACACAAAGCATCATGGGAAATCAAAGATATTTTCCTAATAAGAAGATGCTTTCTTTCTCTGCCTACCTTTACTGTGGCCAAACTCTTGTTCAGCATGACATCCTGGAGGTTGATCGCTGTAGCTGATGAATCCAAAGTCTGGTGGCTGTAAATGATGCAGAAGAGAAGAAACAAAGACTCAGTCGGACACAATGTACAACCACAATAAATTTTAACTATCTACTTCTTCAAACTGCTGCCAAGATCAGAATCCTTCAGCATCCTGATTCCCATATTTCCCAAGTTTCTAGGATCAAGGAATTTCTAGAAATCGGCTCTTGGTACCTCTGTACTACTTTTGGCTGTTTAGGCCAAGTCAAAACATTGTACTTTTTCAAAGATTGTCGTCCCTAGAGCCATGCTGCTAGCATTGTTAATCTTACAACCTTACTTTAGTATTCTATCGTGTCGGGTCTTGTTTTACTGCCAGAGGTTTCAGGTCTGTAAGTCAATATGTCCAATACCTGAGTGCATCTGACTAAACCTGAGCGTACACGGTATCAGCTCTGATCATGTGATCACAATCACTTCGGGAGAAGACGGAGTGTTTCCAGGCAAGAAGGTTTGTACGGGATTGAATTTAGGATTTTTGGAATTTGATTTGCACATTGAACAGATTCGAATATTATCCTTTGTCTGTCTATCACCCAGACTTTACTTTGTTCATAGGACATTTATTATTATTATTATTATTATTATTATTATTATTATTATTATATTGCTGCTCTTTCCGACTGCGGGTGCTTGTTAATTGATTGAATTAATTGATAGCACATCATGTTGCTGCTGGTGTGTTCTGTTTGGGTCTGTTCAGCAGGGGTCGGAATCAGATTCTTGGAGTCCATTTAGATTCAGAATCGATTCTCAAGTCAAAACCGATTCTCGATTGAATGAATAGAAAAGGAGGAAGAATTTTTAGTCTCTTAATTCAACACATTGTGTCCTTATTCCACTGAAATGCGATATGAAACAGGCTGTTGTTATAAATGTCATGTCTCCACCTCTCTGCTTCACCTTTAGCTTCGGGGGAAAGACATCGCTGACCAAGACGCTGAGCGGCAGCAGGGTTTCTGAGCTGAAACGGACTGTGCACAAAGTTATTTTCTTCACCTCAGACTTAGTTCAAGTTGTTTAATGCTGCAGTGTGTGTTGGTCAGCTGGTCTCGTTTGTTACTGCCGGAGTATGCTGCTCCGCTCCGCTTCCTCACCATGGATCTGATGGGAGTAAAGAGGGGCCGCAGGGTGTTTGCCAGGACGCTGTTATGGTGGTTGATGGGTTTATAGGTGGGGGGCAAGTGAAACAGTGGCAGAGTGTCCTGACCCTACAAGTGAAGCAGGGGGTGTCGGGGGCGCCATCTTTCTCACTCCAGTTGAGTCAATGTAAACCAGTCAAGGTGTTTCGTTTTGGCGCCTTGTATAAAATATACCTGACAATCAGAGTAATATTAGTGAACAGAGAGCACAATCAAATACAGAACCGTTGCAGTTAAAGAATATTCCAACATGTTGAGAAATATTCATGTGCATTTATTCTGATTGTTTCTCTCTGGGAGCAGTTACTTCCTGGAGTCTCCGCTGGTTGCCTGGAAACTGGTCCTGCCCAAGGATAGTCCACCACATATTCCCCACAGCATATTGTCCTTTTTACACAGATGAAACAAACCAGATATAACATGTTTATCAGTGAGCTTTAGACGTGCTGACAGGTGGATTTTGTTACCTTTGGACAGAGCCAAGCTACCTGTTGCCATCTGTTTCCAGTCTTTATGCTAGGCTAAGCTAACCAGCTACTGGCTGTAGCTTCATATTTTGACATGAGAGGAATCAATGTGAACATCTGACTCTCAGAGAGAAAGAGAAGAAGTAATCCTGTTCTCCTAAAAAAGCTGACCAGACACTTCCTGCCTTGTCCACTCTCACCACACTCCAGTATACACTTCAAACCTGTCAGCCCTGACCTCCTCGTTCCCTCCATCATTTCCTTTCTTTTTGAAGTATATTTCCTGCAGTTAACAAGTACATGTTCTACTGTTTCTGGTACCTAACAATGCTCACAATGTCCAGTTAGATGCCTCCCTATAATGTGGAAAGTCCCACTCAGGTTACTGTTTCCTATTCTTAGTCTGGTCATTACAACCTCCTCTTTTCCATTTCCCCCCCTACTTCTCTCCATACCAACTCTATTTTGTGTTGCATGCAGTTGTGTTCCTCTTATCTTTTGATCCCAGTGCTGCTGTCACTCTTTTTCTATGCAGTACCCTTCCCCCTGATTTTGAAGGTTTCATTGTGGTGTCTATCTTTTCTTTTTTAACAGCTTGTTTGGATAGTTTGCCCACTCTCTCATTACCCATAATGCCCGTGTGTGCAGGAACCCAAATCAATGTGACCACAGTGCCTTGTCTTATAACTCATGAGTGTATTTCCATTATTTCAAATAGTAGGTCTTGGCAATTACTGGATGTAACTATCTTTAGGCTGTACCGAGCAGATGCTGAGTCTGTACAGATCAGAGCTCTCATGGATTTCGCTTGCTCATCCCACTCTAAAGCCATCCACATGGTGTACAACTCAACCGCATATACACTTAAGGAGTTTGATGTCCATTTGAGTTTTGCAACTCTGTGGCTAGAAACTGCAACTGTAGAGCCAGTGTTGTCTGTTAGTGGATCTTTCTATATAACTATAGAACTCTTGTACTAAATATACACTTTTCTACCTTGCCTTAACTTGGAGTAACTAGTACTAACTTCTAGTACCTACACAGGGGTCGTAGGCCACATCACCGTCGGATAGACCTCCTTTCCATACACTCCCAGGTCTCTTACTGCTGCATCTCCTGTCCAGCCAAAACTTGATTTTTCTGTTCCCTCCCTTTCCCAGCAGGCCTGTAGCTCTTTTTTAGTTGGGTGATTATCATCGGATAGTTGACTCTGAGCGTGTCCTGCGTAAACACAGCAGCATTTTGTCCTGCCTCAACTTGTAGAGCAAACACAGGTGACGTTCTTGCTGCTCCTTTGCACAGTCTGAGGGCCTGGATTACATCTAATCCTCCAAGCACAATGTTTACTGCAAATCCATATACTTCACTCCCATAATCCAGCCTTGATCTAATTAACGCTACATATATATATTTCAAGGATGCTACATCAGTTCCCCAGTCCAACCCTACAAGGCATCTCATCACATTTATAACTTTTTTGCACTTATCAACAATACTTTAAATGTTAATGTTAAATCATGTTAATCTGGTGTCAAAATAAACTCCTAAGAATCTAAATGACTCAACCGTCTCTAAATTATGTCCATATAGTTTCAAGTTAGTATTTCCTCTAATCCTCTTTCTTGTGAAGAACATTACTTTAGTCCTTTAAACCCCATTTTTTCCTCCACATCTGAACTTGATTTATTCCTTCTTGCAATTTTTTGAACTATATGACTCAATTTTCTCCCTCTTTTCCACAGAGCCCCATCATCTGCAAATAATGATCTTCCCATATCAACCGATACACTTCCAAAGATGTCATTTATTATAATAGAGAATAATATAGGACTTATCACACTCCCCTGCGGTGTCCCATCTTTGACCTCATACTTATTGGACATTTCAGATCCTACCTTTGCTGGTCCACCTTAAAGGTCAGTCCACCTTAAGGTCGCCAGCCTCACTGTCACACCCACTTGCTCCCATCTTAAGGTGGACCAGCTATTCTCATTTAGTGAAATTCTAAGGGGGAAACCATTTAGGCCGAAGAATCAGTACACAAAAAAAACAAAAACAAAAAACACATTTGGTCTTTGTCAGTGGAAATGATGTAGGTGTTTATTTGCATATAGAGCGGGGAAGTGAGATCCCATCACAAGTGGTCACCTGAGACGTATTCTAATGCCAGGTGTGAACTGGGCCAAAGTCTGTTTCAACCCTGGAAGGTGTTTCAGAATCATAATGAGGTGAAAGTGTGTGATTTGCCGATGTGCATACCAAACATTCATGGCTTTTCTTAAATCTAGTTCCAACAAATGAGAACACATAAATAAATAAAAAAAATAAACATGTAGCCAATCCTAAACTACCTGGTAGAACTGACGGTGTTGTGTCTGCTGCCTCACTGGAGTGACGAGCTAATAGGGGACTTGAGATTTGTTGTTGTGGTAACGTTACTGTAACGCAGTTACATTTTACAAAGTCAACAACCAGCTAATACACAAGTATCCACGCTATCAAATACAAAACACTTATGTATGGCTTTATTTTACAGGTCCCCTAATTTTGACCTAATTTCCTGGCAATTTTCAGAGTAATTTTCAGGTATTTAACGGTTCATTTTTAAGGCATTTTACAGAGAGGGTGGTGCAATTTTGTATAAATTATAAGAAAAAACAGAAAAAAGTGTTAAGTTGAGTACCCACTTATTATATCTGGGTTCATATGTAGTTGTTAATTAGCAAAATTTCCTAATAAATTAGCCTCTTGATTTTCTTTAACTGAAAAAAGGGTTAGGGTTAGGACAGGATGAGGTCATCTGGTCGTATACAGGAAATGCGCTCATTACAGAGTTTTTAAGAAACAACCTAATATGCTGATAATAGTTTGACACACAAAACTACACACTGAAAACTGAGTATTTCTGTCAGTTAAAGAATTGTTAAGAGTCTAATTTATTAAGAATATTTACAAACTAACAACTACATATGAACCTGAATATAATGAATCAACACTTACCAACATGTTTTCTGTTGTTGTTTTTTTTAATTATTTGTACCAAAAGGCAACCCCTGTCCTAAAATTTAACTATTAAATACCTGCAAATCACTCAGAAAATCTCCAGGAAATTATACTAAAATGTAAGGAGCTGTAAAATAAAGCGTTACCAATGCTTCCTTACATTCCCTCTCAGACGGTTTAGCTTACATAGTGTCTTAGTTTCCTCCATTTTGTGTCAACTAAGAGAAAAACAATTATAGTTACTTTACTCAGGACAACAGGACATCAGTAGATCAGAGTTATGTGCATTTTACTTTGAGCACAGAAGTTTGTTCTTGACTTTGAGATTCAGATAAAGTTCTGAAATACTTTGAACACAAGCAGATTGAATATTACATTTTTTTTCCTACAGTTGAAGTGTAGTTTGAATAAAAAGTGTTCACACTCTCCTATGTGTTTCTGCTGTGCTCTTTAAAACATGATGGCATTACTGGACTGTTACCTCTCTCTTACTGGGATGCACTGGTTGACTACATGGAGAATAGATGCTAAATGTGAAGTGACAGTGCTGACAGCAGTAACTTTTAAGGCTTTAACCAGAAGGATTTAAGTGTGAGTGTTGTCTCACCAGTCCACTTCACCGTTGTTCTCGTCTTTGCAGGTCACTGAGCCCTCAGAGCTGCAGCATAGCAGACTGACCGTCAGCACCAACCTCCAGATGACTCCCTGAAACACACAGCAGCACATTATTTTCGTAGTCTCTTAAAAATCTGCTGGCACTTTTACGTGGCAGCCTCATCTTTGAGAAAATCACTTTTCCATAAAATTTGGAAGAGCCAGAAACATTTTAACTAGTCACATTAATGGCTACAGCAGTACAAAGTTAATACAAATATTCAAGATCATTAAAAAGTGTCTATTTCCAGCCTCTGAGGTGTTTTGAACCTGCCATTTGGCCAGTGAGCACCTCTTCACATAAGCTGCAGTATGTGCTTTACATCCAGATGTACTGAAAACCAGCTGCAAAATATGAGTCAGTCCTCTCGAATATTTACAAGATTCTTAGTTTGAATTCTTGGTTTAGATCTCTAGTCTCATGTGCCAGATCCCAAATATTGCAGCTCTGTCTGTAGCAGTGCTGTCAGGTTTTAACAGATTCATCATGGAACATTTCCTGAGTAGTTTAAAAAGCTCTAAAGCTGCCATTTGAACACATATTTAGATTCATATAAGGGGTTTTTAAAATTTGAAATTGAAAATCTTTCAAGGTCGGTTGCAGATAAGAATCAGTGAAATTCATTGCTTCAGATTTACAATCGTTCATTAAATTTCTGCACCTGATATTGAAAAATTGGCAGTAAAAATCTTCACTTTTAAAATGAAATAGTAACAAAATATTTCAGTTTCTATATCCTGGCTTTATATATTGCAGATCAGAAAGCATCGTGCAATGCTTAATGTTTGCCTGTGTGAACATGCTGAATATCTGTATTTCCCAGAAGATCTCATCCTCTTAGAGAAGAATAAAACTCTGCAGAGCTGTTTCATTAAATGCAGAACAACATGCTTTCTTTTTACTAATTTCTCTTGTTTACTGGACAGATTTTGATGGTTTAATTCGTTATATAGCAGGTTTGTGGACACCAGGTGACTTTGGACCTGAGGTTGAATCAGTAATTTACCAAAACAGAACTGTGTACCAATCCTGACCCTCTGTTTGTACCTCTTACTGACAAACTAGAGTTTGTTTGTGAGGGACAAGGTTCACAAACAAACTCTAGTTTGTTTGTGAGGGACAAGGTTCAGATTAGTATTGATTTCACCAATAATTCTTCCTGATTGGTTGATTTTGTGGGTTTGTTGTAAAGGGGTGGCAGAGGTACAAAGAGAGGTGAACAGAGCTGAGGTTCAGGAGACGGTGTGGGGAGCGCTGAGCATTGCACTGATTCAGCGAGAAAAGAAGATTAAGTTCCTCTCTGGACTGAAGCTGAAGCAAAAGTCTCAGGTATGATGTCATCTCGTCTGACTGGTTTGTTTAGAGGGTCAGGATTGGTACACAGTTCTGTTTTGGTAAATTACCGATTCAACCTCAGATCCAAATTCACCTGGTGTCCACAAACCCGCTATATAACGAATTAAACCATCACAGTCTGTTCATTAAACGAGCAAAAGAAGAAAGTTTAAAGAGTAAAACTGCATTTAAAGAAACTGAGGATGAACACTATGCAGCTTTCATACAGGCAGAATAATGAGTTTAACCCAAAAGAAGCGTTGCATGTAGCTTGTTATCTGAAGTATGTGCATTCTGGACAACAGGTCTTCACACAATCAAATTTCATGTTACCAACTGGTTTTTAAGAAAAGAAAGCAATTTTTAACTGCTGAACTATAAATATCAGAGAGCTAAACATTAAAGGAGAACTACAGACCATTACAAGAAGAATTCATAGTACGACGCTAGAGACTGTTAAAATCATCATTATTGAATTTATTTACATTTTTAATCATTTTCCTTTTTATTCTAAGTGTGATTTTGTGTCTCACTTATTTTGAGGGGCTAAAAAAGAGACCTTTTCATATTTAAGCACTTTTTACACTTCTTAATAAAACAGCAACACACTGAAATAGACCAGCATTTAAATCTCTAATATTCTAATTAACATTGTGCTGCTGTAGCCGTTCTGTTAATGTGACTGCTTTTAATTCTAGCTTGAGTGTTACAGAACGTTTCTTGCTGTGTTTCAGGGAGTCATGTGGAGGTTGGTGCTGACGGTCAGTCTGCTGTGCTGCAGCTCTGAGGCCAGAGTGACCTGCAAAAATGAGAACAACAATGAAGTGGACTGGTGAGGAAACACTTGGATTTCTAGTCATGTAGCATTTTATCTTACATTTTATCACACATACAAAGTTTCAGCTTTATGTAGATGTTTTCTGATATGTGGGAGAAAAACCTGGAAACAACTGTTGGATCTGGTGGGAGTGTGTTTGGTTATTAGTAATAATAATACTACTAATAATAAAATCCAGAAATTATTGATATTAATTAAAGCTGCAAGCAGCGTTGGTCGGGACCTCGCACTCTGGCCGTTGGGATCAGATCATTTTGCTTTTTAAAAATGAGGGATATTTCTTACAGGTGTGGTGTGCTTTTATTTTGAAAGTTTGATTGACAGAATGAGAATTTTCTGCAGAGTGATGTCTTGCTCACATCTGTGTCATCAAAATCATGCAAGTTTTGGGCCCATTCACTTTAATTTCAATAAATAAATTGAAAAGTCTTGATGAGTTTGTGTGTAAAACAAATTAATTTCCTAATTTTCATCAAGTCTATTTTTAGAAAAGTAAAGACTTTTAACCCACATGACCTGGTCAAAGTTTGATTGAAATGTGTAATGTATTTGAATGGAGAGTGTGAGTGAACCGCTAGGTGTTCGGGCCCTAATAAAGGAAAAACTGCAGTACAGAGCTACAAATTTTAGTTTTGATTTTATTTTTCTGCAGCACTTTATCACTAAACTGTCACTCCATTTTTTCCCCTCCCCTCATAGGTCATCCCCACTACTGAATTATACATATAAGACTCACAATTATTGTAAAATAAATGATAATAACACCAAACTTCATACAAAGTTTGTATATAATGTACTGTATGTATATACCCTTTCTGCTGTATCCTTCAAAAATGAGCTCCATTTAACCGTGACACCCATCCCCCCACTTCCCTCCCTCTCCCTCTCAGCTGGAGAGAAGGATTTCAGAGTACTCTTCTTGTGAAATATCCTCATAAATCCCATGACTTTGGCCAAATCTTACATTAAAAATCATATTTTAGTAGGCATTTTCATCGCGAATCCATTGATACAGGTTTGAAAGTGGTCTGACTTATAGTTTAGACGTCAGACGCCCCAGTTTGGCACAAAGTCCATGCCCAGAGATTGCCTCCCCATTGGTTTACATTATAAGGTGCGATGTGGCAGGGGTTTCAGCATATGACTTGTAGGTCTTGTTGAGACGAATAATTGAGTTTTGGTTCGATCTCTCTATGACATTACTACGGGCCGTGGCAGCCATTTTAGATACATAGGTAGCGCTATAGAGCACATTTTGGCACTTTGGGGGATACTTTTTACATTTTATCAAAGCTTTCACCAGACCCGATGCGCGTGCCAAATTTGGTGAGTTTTTGAGCATGTTTGGGGGTCAAATTTAGGGTTGAAGTGGCGTAATAATAAAGAAAGAAGAAAGAGAGAAAGAATGAAACAGAACAGATACAAGAGGGTCTTTACCCCTTTGGGGCCCAGGCCCTAAATAGTTAAAGGACTTTCACATAGTTCAATACTTTTTTAAGTTATCTTAGGAATAAATGAACAGACTTTATCAAAGAAGGAGCTGCAAGAATGAGAGTCAAAAGAAGAAGTATATCATTTTTGGTAAAAAAAAAATTAGAAATAGAAGTTGCTATCGTTTTCTTATCAGTGGTAAGAGTGTTATTAATATATAATGAAGAAATCTTTTTAGTTTCCCCCGTGCCTTTTTTCCAAACTATAAAAGTATGATGAATTTTTTTCCCCAAATTCCAAACATTTAGACCTTGATCGGATAAATATAAAGCATATTCAACTCCTTTTGTAAAGAATGCAGTTTTATTTTATCTTCATCATTAGGAAATTATATATTTAAAATATCATTTAATTCTTTTAAAATGGTTTTTGAATATTGTTTCCCAAATTTGATGTAAAATTTTCTACATTTAAATTTAAACATTTCCCATTTTGATATAGAGGAGATATCATTCCTGTTTATTTTTAATATCCTTAATATCTAAACAATAGGAGGATTGTTGAAGGAAAGAAGAATTAAGTTTCCAGTATCCTGGAATTTTTTGTTCACTGGATTTTGCATCGGATATAACGAGATTAATTCCAGCATGGTCCGTTAGAGGAGCAGGAGAGATACTGCTTGATCGTAAGGAGGATGCTAGAGAATCAGAAATAAACCTGAGGTCAGTTCAATTCAATTCAATTTTATTTATATAGTGCCAAATAACGACAAAAGTCATCTCAGGGCACTTTTCACATGGAGCAGGTCTAGACCGAACTCTTTAATTTACAGAGACCCAACATTCCTCCATGAGCAGCGGCAGGAAAAACTCCTCTTTAACAGGAAGGATCCTCAAGCAGAACCGGACTCTTAGTGCCTCAAACGGTTGGGTTGAGAAAGAAAGAAGGAGAAGGGGGGGAGGGGACGGGACACAGAGTAGCAGAACAACAACAACAGCAACAACAACAACAACAATAGATACATGACTAACAACAACAAACAGCCACAACAGCAGGAGAAGGATGTCTCCACAGCTAAGGGCCACAGCCCGGTCCCTGGGGCCTCCTGCGGATGAGAAAGCACAAAAAAACTGCGGGGAAGAAGCCAAGTTAGTAAAATGCATTGATGTTACACAAATGCATACAGATGGAGAGAAGGAGGAGGAGAGAGAAGCTCAGTGCATCATGGGAAGTCCCCCGGCAGTCTAGGCCTATAGCAGCATAACTAAGGGCTGATCCAAGGCGAGCCTAGTCGGCCCTAACTATAAGCTTTATCAAAAAGGAAAGTTTAAGCCTACTCAATGTGAGATTTCTGAGATAAGTCAGCCTTGAACCATGTAAATGAATCAGATAAGTTTGGATGTACATATCCTAATGCATCTATTAATGATAGGTGAGTGCAAAAATTATGAATTACTAAATTTAAGTTTAGAGATCTGTCAATATACAAATCTGGGGCCTCATTGAAGTCACCGCCAATAATGAGCATGGCTGAAGAAAATTTATTTTTTAGAGTGAGTATCTTGGTAGACAATTCTTGAGGGAGCGTGTTATTTTAGTGGTCCTACTAAAACCATAAACATTAGCTAATTTAATTAACATATCACCAATTTGAATAACAACTAAAATCCATCTGCCATCCGTTGAAAGCTGAGATTCAAATAAGGTCAAATGCCCTCTGAGTGATTAGAGCAAATCTCTTTGACAAGAGTGCATTTCTTTTTTTTGTGCTTTACAGAACAAAAATAAAGCTTTTCTTTTGGTTATTTCTCATATCCCTCGTACCTTAAGAGAAAAACAAGAAAGAGAAAATTGTGACACAATACTAAAGAACAAAGTTACCTTGCAGGTAGAGCTTGAATGTGTGTAACCTTTTGAAAATGTGGAAAAAAGTGAAATTATTAAGGAAATCAAGGGGCAAAATTTCCTGACAGCTGAAGACAAAAAATAAAGTAAAAAGTGCTTAAATTAATGAGTACTGCCCCCAACAAACATAAAAAAAAGGAAGGGGCAGTATAGTATCTTTCATTGGCTTATCCCAAATAAAGAGAAATTAATTCAGAATCTTCTTTCATTAGACAAAAATTAAGGTCAGTAAATAAACAGACTCATTAAGAAAGAATATTAGTCGTTTTGTAAGAAGCAGTTGCAGGTTAGGAGGGAAATACTGTATAGAAAGTGACTGGTGCCTCCTTCCAATAATAAAAAATAAATACATATATGTAGAAAATATATCTGACCCTTCTGGAAAAGTCCAGTGTCTTCTCTCTAAATAGTATAGATGAATGCAAAGTTCTTGAGTCCCATCGAGTCCGGAGTCAGAGGTAAGTGTCTCCATAAACTGACAATGACCTCAGCCATCACAAACCTAAGCTAATGAACATAATCAACCCTCCTCTAAAGAATTCTCCTTTAAAATAAAGTTAACCTCCATTTAATGATTCTCTAAATAGTAGAGATCAACCAGAAACATCAGTGGAGAGAATATAGTATATCAAGTAGAAACCTTAGCATACGGTAAGGCAGCTGCAGAACCACCAGAGGGCTGTTCCATCAACGCAGCTAAAGAAAGCTGCGCTTACTTGAAAAAGCCTGGCTAGAACTAACGTCAACTTTCACTGGAGGCTCAAGTTGTTCCACTAATGCAGCTTAGCTAATGCAGCTTAGCTAATGCAGCGCTAGTCAGCGCTAAATCTAACCAGACTGGAATAGGTTTGCAGTGTGCGTGTGCTCAGAGTACATAAGCAGCCCAGAATAGTTGATTATCGAAATGACGATACTGTGTCGCAAAAAGAAGAGAAAACTAGAGCAGCAGAACAAATCTGCTGATGAAACTATATGAAGAATATAAAGGAGTTTTCACCAAAAAGGGCAAAACTGCTACAATTAACAAGGTGAAGGAGATGGCTTGGCACAAAACTGATGACAGATTAAATGTCCACCTGTAGGTGAGTAGTGATAACATAAAGGTTAGAGGAGTGAACTTATCACCAGAAGGTTGATGGTTTAATCCCCGTATCCGGCTTGATGAGTTTGCATGGTGAAAGTGAAGAGCAGCTCCTTGTTCCTGGTCATGGTTTTATCTGTATTTGTTAATAAATGAGCATTCAGATCAGTGACTGTGGTTATATTATCAATAGGCTAGATAATATCAGATGTATGTTTAAAATTATGGTGTAGGCATCTAGAGAACATTATCAACATTATCACACTCTCTGACACATTTTCTTTCACAGGATCCATTTACAAGCATCACTGAAAGTTAAACATTAGCTGTAAACTGGAGAAGGATATAAGTACAGTGGAAACCGCTTATAATGATCACGTCTGTCTGCGTCAAATATCACTATAAGCAGATGATTATTATAACCTTTTCTTTTTCTTTATTCGTTATGCAGAATGCCATCTAACTGACATTTGTATATTTATTATCCTACATGAATATAATGATACAGATTTTAATGACTGTTTCAAAATACAGTACAGCTGTTTCAAACGCAGTGTGCACATTTTTGAAGTGGTGAAAGCGGTGAAATTTACTTAAATCCCTACATTGTCATAAGTTTTGGGGAGACTACGTTTGTCATTGAGAGAAAACGACTTTTATTTTTTTATTTCTGTCTCCGTCATGATGTCAGTGTTCACGCAGCAGCAGCCGCTTATCATGGGAGTAAAGTACAAAAATAGATTTATGTAGTTTAAAATGTTTTTCCACATGTTGTCATGTATGAAGAGACCCAAAATGATCACTGTAGGCGGACTGCTTGATTTCTATAAGTGACTTATTTAAACAGCATAAATGTTGTATATGAATGATTCTGTCTCAGAGCTTTTTGATCCATATAAGCAGCTGATCACTGTAACTGTGATCACTATAAGCAGTTAATACTGTACACTTTTAAACACAGCAGAAGGTCATAGTTTGGACTTTATTTAATTTTCTTTGTGTTTTCACAGCTTGAACAAAATGAGTGGATGAATAAATAAATAACTTCAAAATAACGCTGGCACACTTTTATTCCTTAAATTATAAATGCTTAGCTTTGAAATAAAAGGGTTGTGAGTGTGAAAAGACACTTCTGTCTGTTTCCGTCCGTCAGACATTCTTTGACATGCAGCTGAATTAAGTTTGACCGTTAACCTGCCACGGAGCAGCTAGTTCTGATGACTAAGTTACCATGGTTACTGAGCTGGGACTCATACAAGCCGCAGTAATGGAACGAACTCTCATTTAAATTAGTGAGGTTTATTGAAATAAGCCAGGCTATCCCGTTAGCCAGCTTGATGGAACACTCCCTGGTGCTGTGGTGACATCTTGTGCATTGATCCTCCTTCCAGCGATGACAGTGAATGGACCACTGTAG
This sequence comes from Thunnus thynnus, assembly GCF_963924715.1. Lineage (NCBI taxonomy): Eukaryota > Metazoa > Chordata > Actinopteri > Scombriformes > Scombridae > Thunnus > Thunnus thynnus. The sequence continues at coordinate 924,966 of NC_089535.1, forward strand.
CCAGCCAGCGTCCCTTCTTTTCTTGCTTGTTCCACAAGTGGCCACAGCTCAGCTCTTGCGTCTCTCTTCACTTAAGATGTGAAGCTGCTGGTTGCCACAGACGTCTGATGCTATTAGCATTATTATTATTATCATTGTTACTGTTATTATTGTTGTTATTATGCTTCTCTCTCTCTCAACCCAACCGGTCAAGGCAGATGGCGTCCACCTAGAGTACGGTTCTGCTTGAGGTTTCTTCCTGTTAAAGGGGAGTTTTTCGGTCTAGACCTGAGATAACTTTTGTAATGATTTGGCGCTATATAAATAAAATTTAATTGGATTGTATCCCAGTTACACAAACAATTCCCAACACAGCTATAGTAGGAAATGTGTGTGTTTCTGTTGGCTAAACTTTTCCTGCATTTAGTTACTTCTGTAACAGTAGTGTAATTTTCTGAAGTCATTGTGCTCTCTGTTCACTAATATTACTCTGATTGTTCATCATCAGGTATATCTTATACAAGGCACCAAAACAAAATACCTTGACTGGTTTGGAGTATCTTTACATCGACTCAGCTGGAGTGAGAAAGATGGCGCCCCTGACACCCCCTGCTTCACCTGTAGGGTCAGGACCCTCTGCCACTGCTTCACTTGCCCCCACTTCTAAACCCATCAACCACCATGAAGGCGTCCTGGCAAACACCCTGCGGCCCCTCTTTACTCCCATCAGACGCATGGTGAGGAACATGTCAGAGCCACAGCCCTCTGTTTTCATTTACTGAAACTGAATGATGGACACTGGAAGTCTAACACACGCAGTGAGATAGAGAGAGGTCTTCCAATCAGACCCATGGAAGACCTGCGCAAAGCAACATGCATGCATTTTCAAAAAGGAGAGACCCGATCTGAGGGGGACCCGAGGATAATTAGACCTTATTCAAGATGAAGTCGACCCCAACAGACCATAACAGAACACAAACACCAACAGCTTGATGCACTATCTGTATAATAATAATTATAGATAATAATAATAATAATAGTTAGAACAAGAAGTGTTAAGTTGGTTTAATTGGTAAGAGCCTGCTCATTTTATTTGGGTTCCTAGTTGTTCATTTTCAAAAATTCCTTAAACAATTGGACTTTTAACAATAATTTAATCCTTTTTTAATCCTTAAAAAAAAACTACATATGAAACTACAACTCAACCGACTTAACTCGTAACCCTTTCAGTAAAATATCCTGCAAATTAAGTGTTAGATATCTTCAAAGTGCATTTCCAGGAAATGAGTATAGAATTAAAAGACCTGTAAAACAAAGTCTTACCATTAATTCAATAAATTAACAGGCAGCCGTGATTGGAAAGACCAGCAGTATAATGTTAATAATAATAATAATAATAATAATACAGAGCAGCTAGCCGAAGCTCATTTTTATACCCCGCTGCAGTTTGAAGAAGTAGATAATTAAAACGTGTGGTTGTACATTGTGTCTGACTGATTCTTTGTTTCTTCTCTTCCTTCTGCATCATTTACAGCCACGAGACTTTGGATTCATCAGCTACAGCGATCAACCTCCAGGATGTAATGCTGAACAAGAGTTTGGCCACAGTAAAGGTAGGCAGAGAAAGAAAGCATCTTCTTATTAGGAAAATATCTTTGATTTCCCATGATGCTTTAGTGAGGACTGGATCCACTCAGTAACATGTCACACAGCCACATACAAATGTAGTGCATACAGAGTGAACTCTATGGTAGAAGTCTGGTTATGTCCTGCTGTTACATGTGATGAATGGACGACAAAATAAAGGTGGCTGTGAATCATGACGTAAACTGTCTCTGCTTTATTTCTATTTTGGAGGAGCTTGTAAGTCATAATGTGGAGCCAAGTTTTAACAACTTCAATGGAGCCTCGGTTAGTATATTGTTATAGGAACGTGCCGGTATCAAATTTTCATGCTACGATTATTGTAGGTAAAAATATCACAGTAAACTGTATTATCTATCGTTTCCTGAAATCCTCCTTTTAGAGCTAAACTATAATGACTTCACACCATGATCACCTCGGATTTTATTCACTGAGCAGCAATCTGTACTGTGTATTGCAGCTTTATCAGACTCAAGAAACATCAAAAATAGTTAAATGCTGTTCAAAGTTTCACATAGTTGACTGGAAATCACTTTCAATGCAACTCAGTTTTGATTCATATTTTGGAAATTCATCAGTTTTTCCTGATGAAACTGATCAATTGAGTGCAAGAACTTTGTAGTAAGTTTTATCTGCTGACTGTTAACAGTTAAATTTTTAAAAGGCAGAGAAATTAGTTAACAGAACATAATAACAGTTATGCTACACTCTTACAGGCTGCTTGTTGCTAAACTAAATCAAACTGCTGATGAAGGCAGGAGAGCTGCTCTGTGTTCATGGTTTCCTATGAAAACAACTATAATCACAGTGATGGAAATGGTAGTTGACAGTATTGATACTGTCAGCATGTTTCACCGCAGTCTAAAGTAGAAACAGTATGCTGGCACATCTCTATATCGACAGTTTTACACTATACTGTCACCCACAGCCCTCACCTTCTGTTGGGCTCAGTAAGCGCTGTCAGTTGAGCGTAACTGCTGTCTGTTTTTACTCCTCAGGGGTTGTGATGGTGGATAAATCCAACACTGGAGTCTGGCTGTTACACAGCACACCAAATTTCCCTTTCAGAAGAGATCAAAATCATTTCTGGCCTAAAAGTGGGGGAAAATATGCTCAAACATTCATGTGTGTAACGTTCAAGTACGACCAGTTCAGATATATAGGTAAACTCTCAGTTTAATCTGCACATTTACACTGAAGTCTTAGTGGCTGAATTGAATGTTACTGTAAATATGTCATGTTGCACTGTTTTCAGGTACACACCTGCAGTACATCGGAGCTTTCCCATTTCAATATGATATTCCAGAGGACTTTCATCAAGAGCTTAAAGATGCTGTAAATTGGATCCAACGTCCCCCGCTCGACAATTTCCTGACGCTGACATCAAACGGAGGTCAACCGTTTAATGCTGTTGCTAAAAAGAAGGCAGAAGAAGCAATAGGTGAGATTCCTCCATGTTTGTTTGAATAATCTGTTCTTGTAGAAGGCAGAAAACAAAATGCTGATAAGCAAAGATAAACATATTAATAGTGATCAGCTGGTCTGTGTCGTCTGCAGCAGTGACTCTGAGGTCTAGTATTCAGTACTGAGTACTTGTACAGAGGTAACATGTATGTGTGTTTATGGCAAGTAGAGCTGGATAAAAAAAATCTGATTTTGCGATTAATCGTGATTCATATTTGAATGATCCGCAGTGAACATGTGTGTTTGCAGTTCTTATTTGTTGTAAATGGTTCAGTTCGAGCTGCATGAAGTGTTCAATGTCAAACTGTTAGAGATACTGTCAATGATCAGCTGACTCTGGATATCTAAAGACCGCAACTATGAGAAAGACAACGGCCCTTTTCCAAACTAGCCCCTACCCACTCCCACTTCATCACTCTGGTTGTAGTCACACTCACAGCTGAGTGAAGTTCCCTTCATTAAGGTTAGGGCATAAATACAGCGGCGAGCTTTGGGACAAACTTCACTCTCTCCGGCGGAAACAGGAACTCTTGTAACTTTTCATCACCATGGTTTCCAATCAGCATCTGTTGGGATCTTTGACTGTATATAAATCTTTATATACTTATAATAAATCTTTATATACAGTCAACGGTCGGATTTTCCAGAAGGTGTATGTTTTTTTGTGTTTTATCTTTTTATTATCAAAAATACAAAACTACATTTCTTGGGTATTATTATTATTATTATTATTATTATTATTATTATTATTGTTATTATTATTGTTATTATTATTATTATTATTATTATTGTTATTATTATTATTATTATTATTATATAGACCACATCACTACACTCCTTGCATAGTGATCCTTTTGTATAAGTGACGATGAGCCATTTTTCAGACATGCCATTGAAAAAATCCATTTGTAAAGACCACTTGTTATGATGCAATTCAAAAAAGTTTTCCTTCTAGCTTCATTATTCACATCAAACATCCTGAGTTATGTTGTTATTTGCTAAATTTCACATGTAAATAGCAACACAATGGTACAGTAACACTGCAAGTATTACTGAAAGCCTGTTGTGCATTAACAGAATATATCTGTGGTAATTACATTTGTGCACAAACATTAATGAATGTTTTCCCCCTGAAACAGTAAATGTGTTTATCTTTTCCTTTATACATTTGTAGTCACTAACTGGGATATAAGAACCATTGTTGTCTCTGGAGATATGAAGGATACACAAAGGGTCGGTCAAACTTTTTAAAAATGTATTAATGTTCCATGGAAATAAATTAAACTTCCTGTTCAAACCAGTTTTGTTTAAATCAAAAATTACACTAATTTCAAACATATAGATAGACTTCATTATATATAATACTACATATACATATATTATAATACCAAAATTACTGCCAAGACTCTTTGGTTGCATTTCTTTTCTTTGTAAACATCTTCTCCTTTTACATTATGTTTATAAGCTGCTTGTTTTTAGCAACACGTTACAATCAAATAAACACGTCTACTGTTTTCTAGACTAGAGAACAGTATAGTTTATCTAAATACAATGTAACTTTTAAGTTTTTAACATCCGCGTGGCAATATTAAATGTCTATTAGTTTGAGCAGTTTACTAGTAAATGTTTGTACAGGTTGTGGCAGGTTGTATGCAGTGCCTCCATGACGAACACAGGTGTTGCGTGTGCTCAGTAAGTCAGCATCGATGCAGGCTCGCTGTTGGAGGGTTTTATAACCCACTTCCACTCTCTGCTAGTTGGTTTGGGATGGCACTTAACATGACGGATGCTCCTCATGAACACGCAAACGGAGTGGAAGTAGGTAGGGAGACGGTGTAGGGGCTAGTTTGGAAAAGGCCCAACCTCTCTGCAGCAACATGGCGGACGACAATCACAATGGTCATCCTTAGACAGGAAGTCATGTGACAACATCTTGCTCTTTCAAAACAAGAGGAGAATTTCCTCCCACAAACTTTCTTTAAATAACAAACGAGTAGGACTTTTTCTGCATCTTGTCACCTAATTTTAAATCTTACAATAACAAATCATTAACTCTCACATACAGTTCATACCCTGACCCTTCATAATCCTCTCATAATTACTCTCTGTACAAAATCTATTTTTCATTCATAAATACCTCATCATATTTTTTTAATAAATGGGTGATTAATATTTAATTCATCCTTCAGAGAGCAGAGAGAGTGTATTCTTTAGGTTTTACACTATTCATTACAGGAGAAAAATCATTCACAATTACATCGTATGATGGTCCTATGTTACCTAAAACAGGAGAACATAACAGCCACAATGATGTTATGTTAATGTTATTCAATGTGAAGAATTTTTGAATGCTGGTATTTGAATAAGTACAATTTTTTTTTTAAAAAGTTCAAATATTTCCATTTTTAGATGTTCTGGGTCACTGTGGGAGAGGTTACAACATTTCATTATCTCATTATGTAAGGGTTAAACATTAAAAATGTGTAAATTAGAAAATTAAAATTGTTTAAAACAACATTCTACTTTGTCAAATGTGCTATTTGTCCATTTCCATTTACTATAAAGCACATATAGTGTAGGCCTGTTGTGTAACTCCTAAATATGAATGTCTCAGTTTGAAGTAACAGGCTTCATGTTTACCAGCTGCAGCTCTAAATATCCTGCTGGGAAAAACGTGTGCAAGCAACTGAACATTTCTGCATATGTGATAGTGACAAATGATACTAATCCCATGGACATTAATCTGCTGCTATAACAGCTTTCACTGCTTTGGTTTCAGTCTTTTAACAAACATTAAGTCTGATCACAGATAAAGAACGACAAATTAGATTCGATCACAAAAACATGAGCTCAGAACGTCAACCTCTCTGTCAAACTGTATTCATCCAACTGCAGACACTCCAAGACACATTCACAATTAAAGTCAAGGTTCCTGTCGTCCTCTTGAGCTAATGTACCGCCGAATGTAACAAATACCGTGAAGAGGAACCACTGCCGCCGCATGTCGTCACATGACTTCCTGTGTACAGATGACCATTGTGGTTGACCTCCCAGGATCTCTGCTAGGCTGGGGGCCAGGTGTCTCTCTACAAGAGGAACAGACTGAAAAAAGACTCTGACACTGATCTGAGTGTTTTGTTTGTGTTAGTTAACGAGATATTATCTCTGACTACGAGATGTGAAGCTGTTGAAGTGGACTGAACAGAGTTTGGATTCTGCTGTGTTCAGTCTGCCTCGTCCTGCCGGGGAGCTGACGCCAGCCAGCAGCTGATGTCTTATCAACACCAATACAAACAGTGCAGATGAATTAATGAGAAGACTTTCAGTCCTATCTGTGCACGTCTTTTATCATGCTTGCTCAACAGTTTTCCACATGTAGACCTGAAAAATATCAATCCATCATGTTTTAGTCTTTTTGCATTTTCTCTCCTAAGTCATAGTTTTATAACCAAGAAATGTGGAGGGGCGGGCAGAGACAAGCAATATTTTTGTGACATGACTGGTTGTTGTCGTTGCAGATGGAGATCTTTACGTCCATATTGCAAAGTTAGTGGGCGGTGACCTGGACGTCCAGACGTGGGGCTGCCAGCCTAACCGAGACAAGTCCTACTGCGTACTCGGAGAATTTGAAGTGATCAATGTAAAAACTATCACCACTGCTCTGGGTGAATGGGGACCGAAAAAAGATCATTCCAAGTGGTGTGTGGCTATAGATCAAAATAGACATTGGACCTGTATTGCCGATGTAAACCGAGCAAAAAGCCAGTATAAGAGGGGCGGGGGCGCACTGTGCATCGACAGTGACGTAATAAGAGGCCTATTTTTTAAATTTGCTAGGGAAAATGAGGAGTGTCCACCTGAAAACAACATGGACTTCATGGACATCATGGACCCTGAGTGTGATCCAGACCCTCACAGTGCCGCCCAGACTGACTCACACTGATGGGTTAAACTCCTGCCAGTCTGCTTTACTCTGATCCTGGTTTTCCTCCGTCTTGTTTCAGGTGGTGTTGATCATTTTTTTAGATGTTGCTAAATTCTGTCATATATTTGTGAATCTATGCTGTAAAAATCACTGAGTAGACTGAAATTAATGATCAGAACCAGAATCAATAAAGTCACTTACACACAGTTTCAAGGACAACATTCAGGACAAACAGCTGAAGTAAGACGACAAAGCTGATCCCTGGTTCCTCCACCGCAGGAGTGTTCACAGCCAGTTTAAAGCATCTATAACATACAGTATATTTCTGTCCTCCACAGTCTGATCTGTCAGTGTGTAACGTGTTGGTTGTGGCTCGTAGTGATGAACCTACAGAGAATTATCAGTGACTCTGCAGCTCCTCTCGGCTTTACGGAGCTTTATAGTGAGTTTCAGCTCATTGTTTATCTGTCCGGCTGCAACGTTACTGTTCTGGTTCACTCTCAGCGTCTCATAGCGTTGTTTTCAGTGAAAAAGCTGTAAAAAGCCGCTGTACACTACCTGCTCAGCACCAAACACACACAGTTAGCTGTAGACTAGCTGGTGAACATAGTGGAGCATTTAGCGGCTAAAGAGCCAGATATTTCCCTCAGGAGTTGGTAGAGAGTAAAAACAGCTAAAATAGAGTGAATATTGGACAGAAACACGACTCCACATGAATGATAATGTTGCTCCGTAACTGCTGGATGTGGAAACAAGTTCAACATATCAACTTAAAGATGATGATGTGTCAGAGTTGTGTTCACTACTTGTTTCTAGTGGACAAAACATCAGTTCATGCAGGTTTAACAAAAAAAAAGCAGAAGAGCTGAAGTGATTAGTTCATTAATCGATTTGTTGATCTACAGAAAATTAATCATCAACTCTATTGATGATGGATTCATTGTTTATCAGGAAATTCACTGTTTCCTGCTTCTCAGATGTGAATATTTGCTGAAATCTTTGTCGTCTGATATTATTATTGATGGTTATCTTGTTTATAGAAATTATTATCATCTTGTTGTTCACACAAGATAACAAATATATGACTGTTTAGGATTTCAGGGGCGTTGCAAAATAACAGATATTAGCTTGATATTGTGAGTAATATGAGATGATTTGCTTCAACAGTAACTGATTCTTTGTCCTCGTCTTTTTTATGATTGGTTAAAGGTTTAATGTTCAGTTTATATACGAGGCTTTAAACTGAAAAGCAGAGACAGAAGCAGGATTTTATTTTAATCTGGCAGAATTATTTTTTATAACAATCATATTATTATTATTTTGTAACAACAAAACTGTGATTACTAGAAAAATATTCCAGCTGAATGAAGAGTTTAAAGTTTATTAGAGAGACGACGTTTCATCATCAGAGTCAAATCACCTGAAACCAATAAACATCAATAACTGAACATAAAAAACATTCTTACAATGAGAGAAACTACCAACAATGAGCTCAGCTTGACAATGTTAAAATGCTGCTCACATGCACATTTCAGTGAATCAATATGAATTAACATTCCTATAATAAACAGTATATATGATAAATTGAGCCATTTTGCATCATGAGAACTTTTACTTTAGATACCTTTAAGTAGATTTTGCTGCTAATTCTTCTGAACTTTTACTTAAGTATAAATATAAATATAAATGCAGGACATATTTTCATCTGAGTACTTCCTCCACTACTGACCACTGTAGAAAAATAAAATCAAAACTAAAATTTGTAGCTGTGTACTGCAGTACCTTTATTAGGGCCCGAGCACCTAGCGGTTCGCTCACACAATAAAATCACAAAATGTAACATGACCCGGCTTCCCCCTCAGGGATAAGTAAAGTATTTCTGATACTTTATTAACTTGTATAATAAACTGAAAAAAGCAAATGTCATCAAGAGTAAATATGGTAGTTTTTATTATTATCAGCCTGTTATATTAAAGGTGCACAGTGCAGACTGGATGAACTGTGGTTAAAGTCAAACAGAGAGAGAAACGTTCCAGCGTTCTCAGAGTGATCAGACTGTAAACTGAACAAACTAAGTACTAAGTACTGGTAGTGCAGAATGAGAGTGTTATATTATCATCAATCATATTATTGATTATTAACATGTAAGCAGCATTTTAATGATGTCGTAGTTGGTTGAAGTAAACAAAGGCAGATAGGAAGTAAAATCACTTTGTACTGAAGCAAAGAGGACATGAAGAAGCAACTTCAATGTTCCACATAGAAACATATCAATAAAATAATAAATGATGATCAAACAATCTTAGAAAATAATCCAAAATCATATTGTGCAATTATTCATACAGAAAATCTATAATTTACCCAAAACTGTAAAGTTTAACAGCAGCATCAGTTAGTTTGATCAACTTTGAACTGAAATAACAATAAATGTGACGTGTGCAGTAATTAAGGTTACAGCTGTTTTATACACTGTTGGATCAGATTCATCTGTAACAATAATCATGTTTTATTTTAATAAAATCATGTTTAATATGTAACATTTCAATCTGTAAAGTAACTAACTTTATCTGTCAGATAAATGTATTGGAGTAGAAATATAAAGTACTCCAGTAAAGTAAAAGTATTTTCAAGATTGTACATTAAGTATAGTAGTGTAGTACAGTGGTTTCCAACCTGAGGGTCGCAACCCCACAAGGGGCCATAAGATACATGTTAGGGGTTGAAAACTGATTGAAATGATGGAAAAGTGAAATATATATTTCTTCTCCACACATCTCTGTCAGACTTGCCTCTAATCTTTGTTTTTCTTCTTGTGAACGCCGTCATCATTTTACAGCATCTGGTCTCTGAATGATTGACAGCTGCAGGTAGAATGATTGACAGTTACAGGTAGAATGATTGACAGCTGCAGGTAGAATGATTGACAGCTGCAGGTAGAATGATTGACAGTTGAAGGTAGAATGATTGACAGCTGTAGGTAGAATGATTGACAGTTGCAGGTAGAATGATTGACAGTTGCAGGTAGAATGATTGACAGTTGCAGGTAGAATGATTGACAGCTGCAGGTAGAATGATTGACAGTTGCAGGTAGAATGATTGACAGCTGCAGGTAGAATGATTGACAGTTGCAGGTAGAATGATTGACAGCTGTAGGTAGAATGATTGACAGTTGCAGGTAGAATGATTGACAGTTGCAGGTAGAATGATTGACAGTTGCAGGTAGAATGATTGACAGTTGCAGGTAGAATGATTGACAGCTGCAGGTAGAATGATTGACAGTTGCAGGTAGAATGATTGACAGCTGCAGGTAGAATGATTGACAGTTGCAGGTAGAATGATTGACAGTTGCAGGTAGAATGATTGACAATTACAGGTAGAATGATTGACAGTTGAAGGTAGAATGATTGACAGCTGTAGGTAGAATGATTGACAGTTAGAGGTAGAATGATTGACAGTTGCAGGTAGAATGATTGACAGTTGCAGGTAGAATGATTGACAGTTGCAGGTAGAATGATTGACAGCTGCAGGTAGAATGATTGACAGTTGCAGGTAGAATGATTGACAGTTAGAGGTAGAATGATTGACAGTTAGAGGTAGAATGATTGACAGTTGCAGGTAGAATGATTGACAGTTGAAGGTAGAATGATTGACAGCTGCAGGTAGAATGATTGACAGTTGCAGGTAGAATGATTGACAGTTAGAGGTAGAATGATTGACAGTTAGAGGTAGAATGATTGACAGTTGCAGGTAGAATGATTGACAGCTGCAGGTAGAATGATTGACAGTTGCAGGTAGAATGATTGACAGTTAGAGGTAGAATGATTGACAGTTAGAGGTAGAATGATTGACAGTTGCAGGTAGAATGATTGACAGTTACAGGTAGAATGATTGACAGTTGCAGGGAGAGGTGTAACTGTCACAGTCAGTCATATGAAGTGAAACAGCTTTCAGTTACTTTGACCTCTGCTTCTGTTGTTGTGACCTTCAGCTCTGTAGCTCCACCTGCTGTTCAACAGGAAACATCACTGCTGCTTCACTTTCAACCCTGAAATAAAAAGTTGGATCAAACTGAGACTCCACAGTGTTTTAACTCCAGCAAACATCTCTGTCAGACACAGAGTCTGTTAGAAACCTGATAAAGTCTGAACCCTCACATACTGTTCATATTCTGACTCATAATTAGTCTCTACACCACAGATCTAGTTCATATTCATAAAAACCTCATCAGTCATTAATAAATGTGTGATTCATCCTTAATGAAGCTGCCAGAGAGCAGACAGAGTGTCTTCTGTTTGTTTAAGGAGAAAAAAACTTTACAATCTCACAATATTATGATCCAGGAGAACATTTAATATGAAGAATACAACATGTTTGGATGATGATTTTTCTATTTTTTTTTAACAAATACGGCTCAAATTTGTACATCTGTAAAAAGAAATGTGTATCAGCTACACAAAAATTTTAAAAAATTCTATATTTTATTTGCATGTTTGTATATTCTGAGTCACTTTAGGAAAAGTCAGTAACACTAACAGAAATGTGTTCAGTGTTTTTAATGCTCTGAAATGTAAAGTGAACAGTATGTGAGGATTGAATGAGTCTTAATGAAACAGCTGGATGGGAAGTTACATCCACACATCAGCTTTTTATTGAGGCAGAACATAAAGCTGGTAAATATATGACTCACATTATCCTTTTTACACTGTTAACTTTTTCACATCACAGATCAAACTCACAAAATCATTTCCTTTTTATATCAATAAGTTGTGATATTGGTGATATTTTATTGATTGATCATCTCATATAGAGGGAAACAGAATAGCTGCAGATTTGTGTCCTTGTTTCTTCTCTCTGTAGAAGTTCAGTCTGATTTGCAGCCTCGATAAAAGAATTCAGTATCGCAGCCAAACAACATATTAAATATTGACCAACATCAGAGAAACTGTTTTATTGTGTCTATCATATCAGAATTTAGTAAGAAGAATAACCAAAGTTATCACAGATTAACTTCACCACATATCTGCTTTTATTAATCTTTTCTTTACCTACACTAACATCTGGAATCAAGTCAAATATTACATTTTTTTTTAAATATTGTTTTTTTAAATCATGCAATTACAATAATATGATGGATACAAAAATACAACAGCGAGAGGTGAAATAAAGTCACATGACAACTAAAATAAGTGGAGAAAAGATCAACGATTATTAAACAACACACAGTGACAGAAGAACAAATATCTGTAGATAAACAGCAGAGTGAGTTACGTCACTATTGTCTTGTTGCACCACTGAACTGTCCTTCATCACATGTCACAGAGAAACAGGACACACAACAATGCAACCATTTCCACTCTGTGTCAACTTTCCCCACATGTTGCTGAATAAATCACTTTATCATTCACTCAAATGACTGATTTCATTTTAATAACAATAATATAGCTCCTTACAATCATAAGCACAAAGTTCTCTCCAGATAAAAATGATTATAATAAAATACAGAAAAAGGAAATAATCTGATAAAACGGATTAAATGCCAATAAAAGAACAAAGCTTGAATACAAAAGTGTAAAATATCTGGAAGAGCATATAAAAATACTAAAATGATGACAGCAAATAAAACACAATTAAAACTGTTATAACATCATGACTCTATAATATAAGAAGAAATATAACAGTGATGTGATGATGTGAACAGTGTGTTGTGTTCAGCTTAGATGTGCAGACTCTTGTTGCAGCTGCAGAGGATTTCTGTCCTTTCTGCTCTGAGATCAGCTGAGACAAAGTCTGAAAATGTTGTGAGACGTAAACTTCAAGTCGCTCCGATAAACGTCGTCACGTCTACAGACGTCAGCTGTATGTTTCCTCCATCAGTCACAAGTTTTCAGTTTGTTGAATCCAGAGTTTAAACTGAGTTTGTCTCCATAAACTGGAGTCAGTCGCAGCTCAGTGATCATCATCAGCACTAATGTCTTTCATTTATAACATGTTATAATAAACACTGGACATCTGTTTTCTAATCATAGAGTTTGTTTTGTTCATTACAACCTGAATGTTCTTTGATTCTAAACCTTATGTGAAGAAATCAGACTGATATTACAGAATCAGTCTTGTTGCTGCAGAGTGAACGAGGCCAAAAACTCTGAGATTTACTGTTCAAACCCAGTTTATCTACTGTTCCTGTCTATTATTGTTATTGTTCTCTTTATAGCTTTAAGCCCAATAAAAGCCTCCTGATACTTATCAGCTACGGCTTTGACATGGTGTCCAGTTCCAGATATTTTGAGTTGTGTTTTACAGAGGAAATCCATCAGTATCTTGATTTCCAGTTTAATTGTTTCTTCTCTCTCAGCTCCGTCTGACAGTCTCAGTGCGTCTTCACAAGCCTTCATCATACGTTTCAGGTCTTTCCTCGCTGATTCAGCAATCGTCCAGAACTCTGCCGTCAGTTTCTGTTGCACTGCCATTTTTCTATCATTTGTTATCCCTGTTATACTGTGATGAAGACTAGTAGCTGTTCCAGCAAGAGAACCTACTGTTGCAGCTCCATATATTGCTAAACTCAAACCTCCAGTGAACGGAGCTGTAAGTGCTGCCAATCCAAGTCCAACAACTCCTGTATCACGTCCTGCCTTCAGGCCCTCCATGGATCTCTCCCGTGTCTCTTTGAATTCAGTAGTAACCTTCTGCAGCTCATCTGCAATCTCTCTCATCCTATTTACACGTTCTGTAAATAATATTCTGTATGGCTCTACTCCATCGTGAAATGTGTTCTGTATAACAGAAAAAGTAGAAAGTTGTCCCCCGCTCCGTCTGGTCAAGGCCATTTTCTGAATGTTGCTCCGAACTAAACTTTTGTTTGGAGGACAGTCTGGTGTCTCGTGTGTGGAGATGTTTCCTCTGCAGAGTCTGTTGAACAAGATGAACTTTTTGGCTTTGATTGTAAAACTTCAGTCTGAATGTTTCACAGTCTGCTGCTGTGGAGAGAAACAAAGACGCATCATAAAATAATTCAGGGATCTGCTCTCAGTTCTTAAGTTCAACAGAGTTCATTTCACTGACTTTTCAGAGATCTTTATATAACTCACCTGTTTAAATTTTATTAAGCCATAAATTTGAACTTGTTTCAGCAAAGGTTGGCTAAGCCCATTTTGGATTAGCCAGGAGTTAGGCGGAGTCAGGCACTGCCAAGATGGCAATGGCCAGAGCCACCCACATTGAGCTTCAAAACCGCTCTTCAGAAACCAGTGGGTGGCTACGCCCATATTTTTTACCGTCTATGGTAATTACCCATCTGAGCAGACAACAATAACATGCAAAGCCCCAAAGCTCCATTATGGGGCCTCTTCTGTTCAACATCTACATGCTCCCACTGGCTCAGATTATGGAAAACAACAAAATATGTTATGCAGATGACACACAAATTTATATAACCATATCAGCAGGGGACTATGGTCCAATACAAGCACTGAGTAAGTGCAATGAACAAATCGATGATTGGATGTGCCAGAATTTTCCCTAACAATTTATAATACAGCCCACGTTTTACGGTGTAGCTTCCCATCACTTCACTTCCTTTCTGTCAAAGAATTGATTTTAAAATACTGCTGTTGGTTTATAAAACACTGAATGGTTTAGGGCCAAAATACATTTCTGATCTGCTGCTATGTTATGATCCATCTAGACCTCTCAGGTGGTCTGGATCAGGTCTGCTTTCTGTCCACAGAGTCAAAACTAAACATGAAGAAACAGCGTTCAGTTTTTATGCTCCACATATCTGAACAAACTCCCAGAAAACTACAGGTCTGCTGCAACTCTCAGTTCTTTAAATCACAGCTGAAGACTTTTCTGTTTGCTGTTTGAAAGATTTTCTTTCTTTCTTTATGTATTTGCTTTCATTCTAAGAACTATAATTGACAGAATACACAAACATTTTTTGTAACTTTTCTTTAATGGAATATTGAAATCCAGTTGTATGTTCATTAACTACTTAAATAACTTACATTTTTGTTTTTGAAATTGGGCATGTTCACCGCAATGATGATTTTTTTTAAGTTTCTGATTGAGTTATTTGTTCCAAATGTTTCCAAGCTTGTTCCTCCACAGCTTATTCTGGACTTAAAGGTATTACAAACTGTGAGCTTTGTGTCTTCTTCACTTACTCTGAAGAACTTCCACATTAATGACATGTTATGTGTGTCTGTGCCGCTAAGTGGGGAAAATATGATCAGCAAAAGAATCAGATATATGAGACTGATCTAATTCCATACATTCATATATCCCTGTAAGTTACTGGCTCACAGTAGTTAAAAGCAGCACAGTCACTGTGAAACTTTGCCAGTCCGTGATAGAAATGCCTGAGGTCAGCTGCTTAGCTCAGCACTGCATATAAATATTGTGTATTAATATCAACATGTCCTCTGTATGAATACCGTTGTGGTGTAACTCGATTAAATGCTATTGAGAAGTGTTAGGAGTGACTGTAACACATTTTTGAATGCTAAATTTGGAAAAAATGGCCTCTGTAAACTAGCTAGCTAGCCATTCTGCTAAAACAACTTGTTCTTTTCTAATGTGCTGTGTATGAACCAACTGTATGACTGACCAGTACTTATAATCTGATTCTATCCAGACAATCAATGGCAGCACAGAAATAGAAGCCAGCCTCCCATCCATCATTCATCCACATAATTACACACAGTGCAGAGTCAACTGGCCAGTTACAGTGGAGTGTAACTGAGCAAAGTTACACCACTGTGTATTATAATGTACAGACACTCATTACCACCATGAATCAACATTATAACACTGAAACAACAGTGGCACACCACCAGTACACCACTGACATGAGAGTAATAATCTGTTTATGAATCACACACAGCATCAGTATAATAAGCAGTGCATATATCATAAGAATGGGAATATGACATGTGGAACATGAGTGACATACTGTTTATAAGAGCTTCACCTGTTAAAATCCACAGTGAAAAAACCACTCAGAATCAATACTAACAGAACAAGAGTGACATACTATCAGCCACTTTAACTCTGGCATCACTACCATGAGCTGAGAGCTGTATAATAAAGATATTTAGTGCCAGACGTCTCTGTCTATCTTTAGTTAAATGAACTCCATGACAGGCTGATTAATGTAGTCACATACACAGATATGTTCCCTTAAAACTTTGATGTCTTTGGTTACTAATAATGAGAGAATGATGAGAGTAAAACAAAATTAAACTTCAGCTTTTGGTTTTTCATTTCATTTCATTTAATGTTATTCTATAACATTTCATTTATTAAGTTATTACATTCAGTTATAGTGAGATTTTTCCTGCAGCATTTGTGTCCCAAAATCCAGATATTGAAAGTATTTCATGGTTCTTCTTTCAAAGTGTTCTTACCTGGGATGTTGACTTGTGGGAGCTGTGAGATGCTGAAGAGGCAGGAAGAGCAGAGAGGAGTCAGAGCTCAGAGGTTTTATAGTCCCTCAGAGAAGGGACGGATTCTCTGTGGTCACATGATTTCACAGAAATTCTCCTCCTACCTCTCAGGATCAGCAAGGAGTCAGAGAAGGTTTATATCAGCAGAGAGGCAGCTGGTCACATGATTTCACAGAAACAGTCTCAGAGACACAAAAAGATTGAACTTTATGGACTGCAGTAAAGTTCTGCTTCTTTATGCTGTATTATTACTTATTGTTTACAGTGAGATTATATTAAATCCATATAATGATGAAGCAAACATGTTTGAAGTGAGATGTGAATATGACAGAGGGAGGACACACAGAAATATCTCTTCACTTGCTGTTCATATTTACTGATAAAAAGAGACTTGAAGTGATTTGAACTCCACAGTCAGTTTATTTAGTCTGTCAGTCCTCATGTTGCATGTTAGTACACAACAGTTCATATATACAGTCAGAATAGTGAACTGTACAGTTTATAGTGTTAGTACAAAGTACAGAGCCACCATGCAGATAAAGACTATCACACTACACTGTAAGAAAGCACAATAATATTTAAGTGAAAACATTTTAGATATCAGCATCATTGGGCTGACAGTGCAGTAAGTGATTTTCACTTTTTAAGGTTTTTTTCGAGTCAATCAATCAGATTTTTATTTATAAAGCACAATTCATGCAGTGGAAGTAACTCAAAGTACATAACGTAAAAACTTTATTAATATAAAATCCAGAAATAAGTTTAATATCAAAATAAAATAAATGAAACAGAATAAAAACCATTAAAAAGCCATTTTAAAGAACTGATGTGAGTGTTGACAGTCTCCTCTTCAGCAGTTTCTTCTTGTAAATTATGTAAATCTGCAGCTTTATTCATGTTTCTGAACAAACTCATTCTTTCATCTCATAGTTTTATAGACAACACTTGAACGCATGATGACACTCAAAAACGTTCATCCTGACAAGTCATCAGCTCTGATTTATTAAGACTCAACTAACAGTGAAGACTGAGTGCGCTCAGTGCTGCTCAGACTCACACAGCTTCTGCAAACAGGCACTGAGATCATCCTTCTGTGAATTAAAAGGACTTTTTGAGACAACGACATGTCTTACAAAAATGCAAAATAAAAAGTGAAGTTAAAACTTGAAAATGCAAACAAATCATTGTAAATTGAATATGAACTTTCAGTGTACTGAACGGTTTAGCGGGCTCAGGAGTCATTGGCCCTGTTTACACCTGGTATTAACATACTTCCTGAGTGACCACTTGTGATCGGATCTCACTTCCCTGCTTTATATGCAAATAAACACCGACATCATTTCCATTTTCAAAGGCCAAATTCATTCCTTATTTGTCCAAAGCTGTGTTCAACTTGTTTGATAACAGGATACATGTTCAGGATATATATAAATATTCCAAGAGAGAGAGAGCAAGAGAGAGAGAGAGAGAGAGAGAGATCTCCCTGCATTTACACGCAAGACACAGCAGCATAACTTCATTGATTATTTAAATCTCCAACACGCTGACAGGATCGGTCAGGATCTAATGTTAATAATGTTCTGTGATTTTCTACACATCTGTATCATCTGTTACACACACAGTCCAGGTTCATAATGTTTGGAGTAAAGCAGTCGTTCTCCTAACGGCAAAACTGAAAACTGTGGTTATCCATTTGACAGGACAGAGGAAACTATCCAGCTACGTTTAGCTTCTGAAATATTTTCCAGACAGACAAGTGAAAAATGAATGGCTTAATTTCTATTCTGAATGTCAATTTGAAGAGGGAAACCGGTTAGGGGAATGGGAAAAACATTAAAAAATTACATTGGTGGATTATGTTTTTAATTCACATGAAATGTGATGTGGATGTTAATGCCAGGTGTAAACAGGACCTAATAGGTTTAAGGCAAAATTGCTTTTAGTCTTTTAATCTTATCCATTGGTCTGCCACAATGCAGGGATGTGATGGTGGGTTTGTGTTTGATCATGAAGAGGAGAGTAATTATCATTACTAATGTAATTAAACAAGGATTGCACAAGAATTACAACCCACAAGCAAACACCAAACAGGCAATGAGGGTCCAACTCAATTAAAAAAATATCTACTTAACATTAATATAACAGTTAACTGACACATTCTACTTACATCCTGTCATCTACGCACACAGCAGGTAAGGTTTACTTGGTTTAAAGTCCTCTAAGTGACCAACTGGAGAAACTTTCTGCTGTGTGACAAACAGGATTTCCAGAGCCTGCCTGAGCTGGGGTTGCTATGGTGATTAACTGGCTCATTAACAGGTGCACTGACGGAGCCTTTAATACATGCAGGAATATTGTAACATTTTCTTGGTAAAATAATTATAATTTCTTCTTCAATACATGTATGAAAAACCTTTTACCTGACACTAAGTAAAAGTCCTGATTGATCTGCACTGTGTAACTGAAACTGCTGATCTGAGAGCAGTTGACGGTGTTATCTGATGTGTCTTTGTTTCCTTCCAGACACAGAAACTCCAGTTTGTGCTCCGAACAACAACAGCAGACATCAAACTGGTTCCACTGAGGAAATCTTGTGACCACATTCAGTTTGGAGGAACCCTCTGAAAATGGACTCAAGTACGCCACATGGAGGAGGGAGCCAGCTATATCTGGATGATTTTTATGATCTTCTGAAAAAACTCTATGTAAATGCAGATTCATTCATCAAACGATTTGATGACAAGAAGCGAAGGATGAGACAGATTGTACATGTGCTTCAAAACATCAATGCTGAAGTTAAACATATACAAAATGAATCAGAGATGAGAAGAAACTCAATGAGGTTTGTTATAATACTTGGAGCTGTATTGGCCTTACTTGCTGCTCCACTCACTGGAGGCTGGAGCATAGTATTAGCTGTAGTAGCAGCAGCAGCACTTTTTATTGTTATGGGTGTCTTGGATCTAGTTGCTGGTTTTGATCCCACTGAAAAACAACGAAACACAGAGAGCGAAAGTGTAAAGAAAGTGGAAGAACTGATGGAAGAATTCAGGAGGAATGTTGCCTTACTGAAGAGAGATCTGGAAAAAATGAAGAAGCTTTGTGAAGATCTGCGGAGAGAGTCGGTCGGAGCTGAAACAGGAAACCTCATCCGACTGGAAATCAGTGTTCTGGAGGTGTTCCTCACTACTGACAACCTCAGAGTCTCTCCAAATGCAGCCTGTATTAAACACGCAGCTGATCAGTGTGAGAAAGCTGTTTTTACGTTTGAGAAGATGACGACACAACTTCATTACTTCATTACTGACCTTGAGAATATGTAAACAGACTTAAATCCTGTTTTTCTATACTGTGATATAAATATCTTGGTCTTTTCTGTCACGTGACATCGATATCCTGTCCGTCCTGGAGAGGGATCCCTCCTCTGTTGCTCTTCCTGAGATTTCTAACATCTTTTTCCCTGTTAAAGGAGTTTTTTTCTTATTGACTTACAATCAATCTCTTTGTAATATGATCAGAAGTTGTTATCTTGTGTGCAAAAGTAGAAAAATAATAGAAAAACAGAACATTTTCTCAGGACTTCAGGGGCTTTGTAGTGCTGTGTGTGTGTGTGTGTGTGTGTGTGTGTGTGTGTGTGTGCAGCTAATTGGAAGAAGTCTATTTGGAGGAATCCTTAATTAATTGTTAATGGTCAGCAGTTTTTTCTCTGGCTGTGTGATAATCTGTAAAATACACCATGTTTAAATGAATCTAACTGCTCTTTGTGTAGCAAAACAGCAGCAGGTTTATTAGTTATGGTGCAGTTTTAATTCACCAAATGTTCATATACAGTAACATTTAGCTGATTTATCTAAATTTAGGAGGTTAAATATATTGGTATTTCATATTTTTACTGTGTTATTTTTTAGATTTTTGGATAGTAATTAGACAGTTAAAATCACTACAGTGTAAACACTGATTACCTCCATCTTGATCTATAACTAACTATAACCACCTATAAGCTGTTCTAGGATTGTAATAGTGGAATCATTACTGTGTTTCTGAGGAGAATAAAGTTAGTTAATACCTGATAAGGTCTGTATGACTCAAATGTATTTATTTTTTTACTGAGAGGTAATAAACTATGAATGGATTCTATTTTCTAATACAAGATAACTAATTATCCTTTTTATTGGCTGCAAATAAGTTTTTTTTTTCCAGATTCTGTTTTGTTTTTCAGTTTTTCTCTCATTTTTATGTTTTATTATGAGATTGGAGTACAGGCAGCTGACTAACAGAGACCAGTGACTCTCCTGCAGAGTCAACATGGCTGCTCACATCCTCAGTTTATCCATAGCAGGGAAAGATACTGTAGAAGTAGAAACCAAACACACACCAACAGCTTGATGGTTCACTGACATTACAGAGATCACAGAACCTGAATGTAACATAACTGAACTCCTGATGATCACAATACAGCTGTAAAAAAAACTCCAATATATCATTTTCCACTCTACATGATTTTATATGGGCCAGTAGGAAGTACTGATTTACTGGTTAAGTGTTTGTTAGTGTAACTGGTCACGTCTGTCAATAAAGTTGAGTTGAATCTATAATTGAATAATTCCTCCTCCTGTCCACCAGGTGGCAACAGAGTCCATGTTGGTCAGTGTGCAGCATCACAGAGAATCACATTTATAAACTCTCAACAGTCATTAGTGTTTATTAGTGTTTTACTTTATCAAATCATTTTCTTTTATTTATGAGAAATATTTTTAATATTTTTTTTTATTTCTAAACATTTACAACTGGTTCAATCTTTATCAAGAAGCATAATATGAAACTTTACTGCTAATTGTTTTGTTTGTTGTTGTTGATTTTGTTTGTTTAGTTTTTTTTAATTGAAGATGTTTTTATTTATTTTTCTATCATGTGGGTTTTCTGGTTCATGTTGTCCTGTGAGGAATAATTTGAACAGACTCATTCATCAGTAAAACAGATGAAAGAATAAATATTATTTAAAAAGAGCAACAACAATAAAAACAACAAACAAGTAAAACCGCTCAGAACAGTAAATAACAACAAGTTAAAAACAATAAGACCGTCTCTTTGGTAACTGAAAATGTGTAAATTAAGTGATTTTATTGCATAAAGTTGTTTGTGTGTATTTAATATCACAGTTGCCAACCTGGACGTGTGGACATTTTTACCCAGAATTCAAATAAAAAAAGAAAATAGAGAATAAAAGAAATAGGATTTATTTTACATTTAATAAGGAAATTTATTTACAGAACATATTTGAAAACATTTAAACATTTTTGAAGCAAACAGGGAAAGTTTATCTAACGATTGTCTGATTTGTTTAATTACACATAAGTACTTAACCAGAGAAACTGATCATTTATGTGAAAATGCATATAACTGCTACGTCTGTGCAACATGAGTTGAACATATCTGAATCTGATGTTCTGCTTTTAGTCATTTCTGTAAAACTTTATTATTTCTGTGGTCACATCAAGTGAGAACATTTGAACCTGGAGGTTGCATGAACTGTCTGGATCTGCGAGAAAGGTGCAAACAATATTTTTTATCTTACACATTCTTATTTCTGCTGCTCATATTGTTCATAGAACTGCTCCATTACAAATATTAAAAGTGAACATTTCCTGCAAAATCATCAGGCAAACAGACCATCAACAGTTCTGATATATCTAATTTAAAATATCAGTGAAAATATAATATCCAGAAGACAGACTCACTTAACATGACTGTTAGTAACTAAATGTTCCTTTACTGGTATTTGGCAGAATTACATTAAAAGAGACATGAGAACTACAATCAAATAAATAAGAACATAGATGTAATAATGAGGATCAATACAGTAATTAATGAAAGCTCGTAATTAAAACATTTCGAGGGGATAAAGTCATAAAAAACACTGAACAGAGAACAAAGAACTATTAAAAGCAGAGTTTGGACAGTCTGCTTGGATGATTTCAAGCCAGAAATGAGAGTCACTTTCACTTCCTCCTCCTCCTCCTCCTCCTCCTCCTCTTCCTCCTACAGACAGAATAAAGGGAATAAAACAATTAATTAATAAAAGCCTGCAATAAAAAAAAACATTTTGGGGGATAAGATCATAAAAACATTAAACAGAGAACAAATTCATATTAAAAATAGTCCACTTCGATGCTTTGAAGCTAGAAACGAGAGTCACTTTCACTCCCTCCTCCTCCTCCTCCTCCTCCTCTCCCCCTCCCTCCTCCTCCTCCTCCTCTCCCCCTCCCTCCTCCCTGCCGGGTGGAGAGGAGGAGGAGGGCTCAGAGATCTGACGCAGTGTTCCTCACTTCCACTCCCCGCTGCCAGGAAGCCTCACAGCAGCTCGGAAAGCTCAGAGAAACACTCACATCTCGGGACGGAGAGAGACCCGGAGGACGGGTTCTGGAGGCGATGAGGACGGCAGTGACGCAGAGCGCGAAGCCGCGGCACCGGAGCGCGGATACGGGCTTAAACCCGGAGCTGTAACCGGGGAGGTTTGTTCTCATTGTGTGCTGAGTGGCGCAGGAGAAAAGGATGCCTCCGCGGCCGCACACAGCCCTCCTGCTACGATCCAAACGCGTGATTATTCCCCGACAGAAAGTGTCTTCTCTGCCCGCTCTGACGGAGGGTTTGCTGCCGTGGATTCCTGAAGGACACCGTCCACCATGCGGCCCGCTCAGCACCCATGAAAACTCTCAATGAAAACAAGGAGCAGCAGGAGGAGGAGGGGTCTGGCTGCAGAGCCATGGAGGACAAGGAGAACAATCTGAAAACGGCCAGGTTGTGGAGAGATGCCGCCCTCCGCTCCAGGAAGCTGCGGAGCAACCTGCGCCAGCTCACCCTCTGCTCCAAGAACAACCAGATCATCCTGCCGGAGGATATATCCGAGATAGAGGTGCTCAACCTGGGTAACAACTCCCTGCAGGAGCTGCCAGACGGGCTGGGATCCACCCTCAACAACCTGCGCATCTTGGTCCTCCGCAGGAACAAGTTCTCCTGTGTCCCCTGTGTGGTGTTCGAGCTGGGGCAGCTGGTGGAGCTCGACATGAGCCACAACCTGCTCAGGAGCCTCTCTGAGGGGGTGAGCCAGCTGAAGGGCCTGAAGAAGCTTTGCATCAGTCACAACAAGATCCAGTCCCTGCCCGCTCAAATAGGAGCGCTGCAGTTTCTGGAGGAACTTGACATCAGCTTCAACGAGCTGCGAGATGTCCCCAGATCCTTCAGCTGCCTCCACAGGTTGCGGACGCTGGACGCAGATCACAACAAGCTGAACCAGTTCCCCCCAGAGATCCTGGCGCTCAGGGACCTGGAGGAGCTCGACTGCTCTGGGAACAAGTTTGAGGCTTTACCAGCAGACATCATGAAGCTGCAGCCGATCAAAATCCTGTGGCTCAGCAGCCTCCACATGTCTTCACTACCTGATGCTTTCTGTCACCTACACAACCTGGAGAGCCTGATGCTGGACGGGAATAACCTCACAGCGCTGCCGGCCTCGTTTGGCAGCCTGCAAAGACTGAAAATGATCAATCTGTCCTCAAACGAGTTTGAGAACTTCCCCCAGGTGATTTTAAGCATCACAGGATTAGAGGAACTGTACCTGAGCAGGAATAAACTGACTCATATCCCAGAGGAGATCGGGCAGCTGGGGAAGCTGGCGAACCTTTGGCTGGACAACAACAACATTACATATCTACCAGACTCCATCGTGGAGCTGGAGAAGCTGGAGGAGCTCGTCTTACAGGGTAACCAAATAGCCATACTGCCAGATAACTTTGGAAAGCTGTCCAGAGTGAACATCTGGAAGGTGAAGGATAACCCGCTCATCCAGCCTCCGTACGAGGTGTGCATGAAGGGGATTCCTTATATCGCAGCCTATCAGAAGGAACTCGCACATTCCCAGCTCGCCGTGAAGCCGCGGCTCAAACTGGTCCTGATGGGGATGAAGAACGCCGGGAAGACGCGGCTCAGGCAGAGCGTGGTGAGCAGACAGCAGGACGCAGCAGGAAACCAGGGAAGCAAAGGAATCGAAGTCACTAACTGGGTGGCAGACGCTGATCGCTGTCTCACTTTTCTGGTGTACGATTTGTCAGGGAAGCAAAATTACGACCTCATCAAACCCTTCTTCCTGTCCCCCGGTGCTCTCTACGTTCTGGTTGTGAATCTCAAAACGTATTCGCCCAGGAACTTTTACGCCCACGTCGGGTATTTCCTCCACCTGCTCAGTGCCAAAGTTCCCCACGCTGTCGTGTGCTTGGTGGGAACGCACGCCGACCTGTGTGGGGAGGTGGAGCTGGAGGAGAAAACTCTGGACATCCACAGACAGATTGGCTTGCAGGAGAAGAGGGACATCCAGAGTCTGAGGAGCCTGGCTCTGCAGGTGGACCAGGCGCTGGAGCAGGGCTTCAGCGTCCGCACCTCCAGCCCTCACGTCCTCTTCTACGGCGTCTCTGACAGGAACCTGCGGCGGAGGAAAGCCCAGCTGCAGTACATGCTGAACCAGAGGCTGCAGATCTTGTCTCCTGTGCTGAGCGTCAGCTGCACGGAGACGCAGAGGAACATTCAGAGGCTGCGTGAGAAGCTCATGTCCGTCGCTGACCACAGGGACATCTTCCCCAACCTCCATCGCGTGCTGCCCAAGTCCTGGCAGATGCTGGAGGAGCTGCACTTTAAGCCCAAAGACTTATGGCTGTCATGGTGGGACTCGGCCCGGCTGGGCCTGCAGGCGGGGCTGACGGAGGACCGACTGCAGAGCGCCTTGTCCTACCTGCACGAGAGCGGGAAGCTGCTCTACTTTGAGGACAGCCTCACCCTGAAGGAGTATGTTTTCCACAATCTTCCACGCTTCATCGCAATCCTCAACGTCTTCTTCCAGAGGGACGAGTCGACGCTGCTGGACCGGCTCCTCTCTGAGGGGGAGAGGGGGGACAAGGGCCGGGTGAGTCTGGTGATAGAGGACGAGAAGGGGGAGAACCTCAGGGTCACCCATCTGCAGCATCATGTGGAGGGCTTCCTGCAGCACGGCCTCCTGCCCTCCAACGTCATCCGCCTGCTCCTCCGCCCGCTCATCCAGACCCAGCAGGACCTCCATCTCATCATGGAGCTCCTGGAGAAGATGGGCGTCTGCTACTGCATCAACAAACCCCGCAGCAAGCCTCTGAATGGGGCCACCGCCTGGTACAAGTTCCCCAGCTACGTCAGCAACGAGGAGCCCCGGGCGGAGGCCTCGGCCGGCGGCAGCTCCGTCCCTCTGTGTCCGCTCTTCTCTGTGGAGCAGCTGCACATCCAGTACAGATTCCCCTTCCTCTTCCCTCCCGGACTCTTCGCTCGCTTCAGTGTTCAGATAAACAGCCACGTGGTTCAGCGGTCGGACGGCAGGCATCAGATCTTCGCCTATCGGGGTAAAGTCCCCGTGGAGATCAGCCATCAGCCCTCTAAAGGGAAGCTGCAGGCGGAGACTCTGTCCATCACCAGCCACGCCTCGCTGCCCAACATCTGGACTGCGTGGCAGGCCATCACGCCGCTGGTGGAGGAGCTGAACGTGCTGCTGCAGGAGTGGCCTGGGCTGCATTACTCTGTACATATTCTGTGTTCCAAGTGCCTCAAGAGAGGGTCATCCAGCCCACACGCCTTTCCAGGTAAGAGATCTTTACTTCCTCACATCTCTGGTGGTTTGATGCACTGTTAGAAACAAAAGTCTGGTTTGAGAACAGGTGTCAAAAACAGCAAATGCATGCTTTTAAAACTCTTTATACACTCAAGAAAACCACAGACTGGTGTCTAAAAGTAAAATACTGGAACAAAAAACTCAAAAACAAGCACAGAGCATCAAGTTCAAACCTGCAGACATTTAGTGGTGACAGTAAAATCAGTAACATATTTTATGCAGTCTGTTTCCATCAGCTCATCCACATCACTGTAACTCTCTTTCTGCTCAGATAAAATTGTTTGTGTGACAAATCCAAACCTCAGTGTGACCTCTGAACATGAGGTTACAGCTTGTTGTCACACAACACACTGAAAAACAAAATCCTTCTGTGTTTGAGGAGCAGAGAACGTTGGTTTTGTCTCCTGATTTTACCTCCTTTCATCCACAGCTGCGCCTCCTTTTATTCACCTCATCAAATGTTTCAGCTTCCTGTCGTCCATCATGTGACCTATAGAATATGAATATATAGTCATATTATATATAAGTACTTTCTACAATATAAAGTGTTTACTTGCCTGTTTCTGTTCTCTTTTTATGCAAACTTTTCCACATCAGCCGGAAACTTTATTGAGATATTGACTTTTTTTTTTTAATTTTCAAATTTACACCAACAATACAAAAGTTTCTCCAGATTTGTTGCTTTTCTCAACTTTATATGACAGTAAACTGAATATTTCTGGGTTTTTGACTGTTGGTCGGTTAAATCAAAACATCTGATGACGTCATCTTGAACTCTGATGGGCATGAAACTTTAATCATACAATGTCACTGAGATCTGTTTTTCAAGAGAGAACTGAGAACAAGAAACATTCATAATCAGTCCAGAGCTGCAACTAACGATTATTGATTAATCTGTCATTTACTTTCTCAATTAATCGATTAGTTTTTTGGTCCATAAAATGTTGATCAGTGTTTCCCAAGATGACGTCATCAGACGTCTTGTTTTGTCCACAACTCAAAGATCTTCAGTTTACTGTCACAGAGACAAAAGAAAACCAGAAAATATTCACATTTAAGAAACTGGAATCAGAGAATTTGGACATTATTTCTTGAAAAATGACTCCAAACGATTAATTGATTATCGAAATAGTTGGCGATTCATTTAATAGTTGGCTACTAATCGATTAATCTATTCATCATTGCAGCTCTAAATCAGACAAACACAATCAACAAAGAATGAATAAAAACATTAGAAAATAAAAGTTTTAAAATCTAAAATGATTATGAGAGTTCAATGAGTTTTAAAGACTAAATGATTAATACAGAGAATAATCGGCAGATTCAGATTCATAATGCTAATGTTTTGTATTCTTGGTATCTATGGTGATCTGTGGTCACCTGACCAGAACCAGATTTGGCCTCAGACACTCTGATGAAGGACAGGAAGCTGAAACGTTTGTTGAATAAAGCGTCAAGGTTTAAAGTTCACCTCGCTGTGCTTTAATTCCTCACAACCAGTTTTATTTTTCCTTTTGACTCGAATGTTTTAGAGAAGAGAGACGAGCTCTCACTCTCCTCCAAACATCCAAACGTCCAGTTTGCTGAAATTAATTCAACTCCTGCAGCTCTTATTAAAGGACAGATTCACATTTTTTGTCTTAAACCAACAGTCAGGAGCCTAAATGAACGTTTAAGCTGTTTTTCTTGCTGTAATCATTCCTCCTGTTCATACTGACCATTAGAAGATCCCTTCATAATGACCTTACAATGGAAGTGATTGTATTGTATTGTATTGTATTTCAAAGTTTATCTGAAGCTAATATGAAGCTTCAGCGTCCAGATGAGTCAAATCAAGTAGATATCTTTCAACGTTACAGTCTTTTTAGTGCCAAAGTTCCTCTTTTTGTTACTATACTTCCACCTGCAGCTCAACAGGGAAACACAAAGACTGTAAATGTGTCAGATATCCACTTGATATGACTAACTCAGACTGCTGAAGCTGAATAGAAGCTTCACACAGACTTTTAAATGACTGTGTGGACACACTGTGGATTTTATCCTCCATCACTTCCACTGAAAACACATTTGAAGGATCTTTTAATATCCAGTATGAACAGGAGGAATGATTACAGACACCTGACTGCTGGTTTAACACACTGGGAACACTGGGAATTCGTCCTTTAAACAGATTCACTTACAGTCAGAAGAAGCCTTCATCAAGCATGCAGAGGATGACTTATTATGCCGGGAATCAGCGGGGGGATGGAGGCTGAACAAAGGCTGCGGCTCCTGATGTTGCTGGACAGGGAGGGAGGGGCTGGGTGTGGGGGGGTTATGGGTGGGGTGGTGGTGGGGGGGGTACAGAGATAATCCTGACGGGATGGAGGAGGATGTCACGGCAGCTTGACCTGCTTTTATTTCTTGGATTGTAGTTTCAGCCAATGAGAAAGCGTCAGACAGACTGATAGGATGTGAAGTGAAGTAGGGATGAGGATCAAGGTTTCAAGCCTGATCCGAGTCCTTAATATTGATTATCTGCTGATAGAGTCTGATCTGATACTTATATTTACAGCAGCAGAAGATGTGAAATATGTATCTGACACACTGAAATATCATTTTTCAGGAGCTTCTTGATATAAACACTGAGAGTCCTGATTGAAAATGATTAAACTGATCAGCTTAAATGATTGATCTGATCTGAATGACAATGGAAGTGGAGAGACTCCTGATCCTCTAGAGAAGAGATGTCTCACTCTGTTGGAGTTGTTGGAACTACAGAAACACTCTGATTGTGCAGCAGAGTGAAGCTTCTTCCTTCACAGAGGATCTTTGGTCGAATACAAACACACAAACTGTTTCATTGTGTCATCAAAGTTACTCAGAATTAATTAGTGACAGCTGATTTATTAGGGCTGAGACAACTAGTCAGTTAATTGACGAGTCGATCGACAGAAAGTTGATTGATTAATCGTTTGAGTCTTTTTTTCAAGCAGACATGTTTTCTGGTTCCAGCTGCTCCAGGTTCAGGATCTGCTGCTTTTCTCTGTTTATATGACTGAACAGACCAAACAACTAATTGATTAATTGAGAAAATAATCGTTTTGATAATGAAAATGATCGTTAGTTACAGCCCAACACGTTGAGATTATTGTGTAATCTGGTAATGATTGTACTAATATTACACATTTATTATAGTTGTAGTGTAGTTGATTCATTTCAATAAGTTGTTGTTGTCGTAGTTTCCTGGAGAGAAATAATTGTAATTTGGAGCTAATTATAAAGAAAATAATAATAATAATAAAACACAAATAAATATTCAGTCATTATTCATTTATTATTGGAAACTTTATTAGTTTTTGCATCACTGTTGTCAAATTTCTACTGACTAAATGACTCTGTTGGTTACATCAGCAGTTAATTATAATTAATATTTCCATATAATTAATGCCAGATTCTCTTTTTAGGAACTGATGGACCAGTTAAAATAAAACAACCTTGACTTTAAAACAGAACAGCTACATGAATAAAAAACAAACATCTCTGAGGGTTTTTTTGAACTATGACCTGAATATTTGTAACATCCTGACTCACTGCTGCCTTCAGTCAGTTTCAGGCTTTAAGAAACTGGATTAAAATAAAGCTTTTTATGCAGCTTTTTGCATTCTGTAGCTTCTATTATTTTAATTCTTCTTCTTCTTCTTTTGTTTTGTTTTATTTGAGTCCCAAACCCCAAAAATATTGATTTTACTATCATGTCAGACAAAGAAAAGCAGTAAATTCTCACATTGGAGAAGCTGGAACCATCCATTTTTGTCATTTTTGCTCGAACAATGAAAGTGATGAATTTTCTTCAGATTGAAGCGACTGATGCTTTGATAGAAGCTGAAGAATGTGAAGCAGGCTGTTGTGGTGGAATCCGACCTTGGATGTGATAAAATAGTTTCTGTGTGATGTGTGAGAGATTACAGCTGTGATGTTTAATGAATCGTTTTATATCCGGCGGCAGATTAGAGCTTCGATCACAGACAGACGGACTTTTCTTTCTGTCGGGGCGATCAACCAAACCAGGAAACGCTTTGGAGCTGCAGAAAAGAAAACAGCTCCGATTTTATCACAGAGTGTGTTTGCAGCCGCGGAGGAATTTCCTCTCTGTGTCACATGATGCGATGCTTTTTTTTCTATATTGTTGTCTGAAATTCATAAAAAGACTCCTGAAGTGTTTGTTGTGGAGGACGCAGTGATCGTTGCTGTGAAACAGGAAGTGACCACAAACTGATATTATCTTTACATCTGATGATTTTATCAGAAATAAGTTATATAGATATATTTATACACTGCTGTGAAGTACTTTAAACTTCCTCTCAGCACATTTCCATGTGTTTCCATGTGAAACATATCAGGATCTTTAAATATGTGATGGATAGAAACTACAGATTATTTTCATCATTAAGTTTCAGGTTTTATTTAATCGTCATATAAAGATAAACATACAGCAGGATGAGATCGACAGGAGGCTTTAAAGTCTGTGTGTATTGTTTTATTACTCAATAAACATATAAAGAGAGTAAATACTACAATCAGAAATACACCACCACACCACCCAGTTCACCCAGTATCAGCCAGTTCACCCAGTATCACCCAGTATCAGCCAGTTCATAAACACTCTTGAACAGGATCTGTAGTTAACCTTCTGGGTTATTGAACAACCCTCAGATAGAAACAAAGGTCAAGAGTTCAACTAGTGAAGGATTAGTGTTACTTTACAACCGTATATGAACACAGCCAGTAACGTTACTGTCACATGAAACTAACAACAAACAACATTTTCCTCTAAAAACTTCTCACATCAACACTTTAAAGACAGAAATCTGTTAAACTATCAACTGTAAATGCAGTAAAAGAGACCTGAGTTAGTTAAAAACATGATAAACAATAGAAATATGTTCATATCAGCTTATATTTACATTCTGGGCTCTGGTTCCCAACATTACTGGTGTTTATGTGTTTATCAGTCATGTTACATAATAATACATGAATAATGGAGGACGGGCTTCAGTCGAGCAGTTTGTGTGTCACATTGTTGTGTTTAGTTGAGGAGCTTCAGTCCTGCTGTGATGTTTTTTCTGATCGTCTGCTGCGTCCATGGCAACAGGTGAGCATCCTCAGCTGCTCCGTCAGGTAGAGGGAGGATCAGTGACGCTCACGACACTGATGTGTGTGACTGTAGAAAACTGTGATTGTCAGCAGTAGTGGTACGTTTGTGTATCAGTCCAGCTTCCCCCTCCGGTCACCTGAGCAGATGGTACGATCCAGTCAGGTGAGGCTGACCAGCTGATCACTGGTCTGTAGTGATGAGTAGAGAAGAGGAGGAGGTGGCAGCTGCTTTGGTTTAAGTTATCTTTCATTAATATTTCTGTTAATAAACATGATCCCTTTAAAGGTTTCACTGCTAAATACCATCTTCTACCCTTCATATGGTCAGCATCACTTCAGATTACTTTCACTTAGATGAGTTGATCTAACCGTACCTTCACTTTAAACTGAGTCTGAGTCTAAAATGTTGTGATTTACATAAACAGGAAGGTGATTTTTGTCCCCAGTAGGGAGACGAGTCCCACAGAGTGACTGTAAACAACATTTACCTGCAAAAAAGATGCTGTACGAATAAAGTTTGATTGACTGTATCTGTCACATAAATGTAGTGAAGTAGAAGGATAATATTTCCTTCAGGAATGTGGTGATGAGTAGAAATATAAAGTAGCATAAAATAGAAATACTCAAGTAAAGTACAAGTACCTCTAAATTGTAGTTAAGTGCAGTACTTTAGTAAATGTACTTAGCACACACACACACACACATACCTTTGCAGACGGACCTCTCAGCTGATTCGCAGCTGTGTTTTTGTCCTTTTATGGATATTTCTGTCTGCAGAGTGTTGATGCAGTTTGGGCTCCACAGAGCAGAGCAGACTAAACACTCCTCAGTCTGCAGAACAAAGTCTTCACACTGAGGAGGTCACAATTTACAGAAACAACCTTCAAACTGTCAAACAGACCCAGTATGAACCTCGTACACACACTCGCGCTCGCGTGTCGGGCTGCAACTGAGGATTATTTTCATTATTGATTTATGTTTTGGTCCATGAACTGTTAAAAAAAACCAGTGAAAAAAATGCTGTTCCCAGTTTCCTCCAGCTGCACTGACGCCTTCGGTTTACTTGTTTTGTCCGACTAACAATCCAGAATCTGAAGATACTGAACCGACTGTTTAACATGTCGAAGAAAAACAGCAAATCTTCACATCGAAGCAGCGAATATCTGCTCAGAATATGACTAAACACTTTCACTTAAGTCTCATTTTGAACGCAGTTCCTCTGGCTGTAATAACCACAGTATTACCGTTGATGGATCGATTGAAATATAAAAGATATGCAACATATATAAATAAATAAATAATATATGCACAGCTTCCAGGATGCATCATATCTTTGTACAGTAATTGTCAAAAGGATAAAACACAACAAAGCTCAAGAGCTTATTTCCATTGTTGTCCTTTCAATAAAAGTCTTTATAATGCAGCGTTTAAGATATTATTATTATTATTATTATTATTATTATTATTACACATGTTAAAGTTGCAACAATTAGACATTTGAGGAGGTCATCTTGGGCTTTTGGGAAACATTTTTCACCGTTTTCTGACATTTTATGGATCAAATGATATAGTTTCTATGTTTTATTCTTGATGACAGTTAGTTTCCTGGAGCCCAGGATGATGTGTTCAGCACTATTGATTCATAAAGAAGTCTGCATATGAAACTAATGCATTGTGGGTACTTGTGTAGTTTTATTATAGCGAATGTTCAGACACTTTCACTCTTGCTGCTGATCTGACTCCCTGCTGCTCACTCAGCTTCTCTTAATCCACTTAAAGGATCCGCTGGGATTTAAAAAAACACAACAAGTTACAGATTCACCAGACGGACAGCGAACGCAGCGCAGCCTGTTTGAGTGTCTCTTCTGTCTCTCAGGTGTTTCTGCTTCACCTGCCAACAGGTGGATCACATGTCGCCTATTATGAAGCTCAGCCGGGTTTCAGTTTAGCGTTACTTCAATAAACTTTATTGTTTTATTACAGAGGAGCATAAATCAGATACTAAATCGTTTGTTTGAAGTGCAGTGAAGCTGCCAACGGCCTCGTAGGAACATATTTTATTTAAATATTAAGATATTAATCTTTACAGTGTCCATTTTCCCTACTGGCCCACTTCATCTACTGGCCAGTACATCAGAGTTTTACTGGTCTGGAGGCCAAAAAATGACAATAACTCTTGTTTTAAACATAATTTTGGTGATTAATTCATTGTTTACTGTAATACAGACGACAGTGAAGTTCTCTTTTGATTTGTTTGTTTTCCTTTAGTCACTGATGTGTAATGTTGATATATCACAGCATCAGTAAATGAATGGTGTATAAATGCAGGTTTCTCCATATGTTCAGAGAATAGAATACATAAAGAGAACAGAGTGGATGACTGATAATAAACTCCTGTGTTGTTCAGACAGAACAGAGAGAAAGAACATGATGGTGTTTTGTTTGTGTTTACGTCTGTGAGACACGATGAACGCAGCGAGCGTCTGTCTCCTCACGAAACATCTGTCGAGTGTTTGATGGTTGTTTCTTTGTGTTTTAGAAGGTAACTGCTGCGCTTTGTTTTCGCCACCGCCGCTCCCTCACCTCGATCCACCGCCGCTCCACCGCCGCTCCCTCACCTCACCTCGCTCCACCGCCGCTCCCTCACCTCACCTCGCTCCACCGCCGCTGCTCAGAAATCTTTACTTTTAACGTTATCAAACCATAATGTCCTAAACTGCACCCTGATTCTCTGATTGGCCGATATGGTTTCATTTCATTGATCACATGAAGGTTTTAATCATTTAATTCCACTTCAACTGTTTTTTGAAACAGTTTATTTTAAAGATGATTTATTAAATGATGTCACTGATATGACTGAAATAATACACAATAAAAAAATTTTAAAAAACTAAGGCTGCAACTAACAATTACTTTAATTATTGATTAATCTGCCAATTATTTTCTCGATTAATTGATTAGTAAAAAGTAAAAAAAAAAAGTAGGAATGTACAACATGTACTCTGGCAGATGTCGGGTGAATCCATATCTCTGATCGGATATTCCTTCATGTGATCAATCATGTGATCAGTTGATAAATGTATCTTATTGATCACACTCAACATATTCAGTTGGTTCTTTCTGAAGTTTGATAAATATGAACTTGGATCTGTTTTGTTCATCCTTCGTCTCATATTTTCATTTTTAAACTCTGAATATCTGAGTTAAATCCTTTATTATTAATAATAATATATACATATATAAAGTGGTGCAGTGTTGTATCCTGATGCTGCACAGACGTGAAGTCTGTCTCAGCTTGGTGTCTGAACTGTATTACAACACGCAGCTCAATGGGAATGAAAGCACGTCGATGGCAGCAGCATAAAGGAGCTTCTGTCTCGCAGCTGAAACCATCTGTGACTCTGCTGTCTGAGACAATGAGACTGTTCACAGATCAGCTGAGGAGATCAGCTGCTCACAAACTGCCACAGGAGCTAAATTCAGCTTCCTGCTGCTTTCAGGATCCACTTTATGATCTTTTTAATCACTTTTAAAAGACGTAAATCGGTCACCGCAGCACAATGACTCACCGCTGTTGGAACAGTAGTGACACATTTCTGACTCTCTGTCGCTTTTGGACACAAACTGAAGTTTGTCATTTCCCAGCATTCAGTGTTTTTATGGGAGCAGAGGTGCTTCATCAGAGTCTGAAGCGGAGAGATTTCCTTCAGAGACTTTTGGTAAATAAATCAGTTTATATTTGTATGGATTTACTCTCCTGCATCTCTAAACAGGAACACTTTGAAATGTATATCACATGAATAAATATCCCCTGAAGTCTTATCTGCATTTACACTCAGAGTTATGTTTCTTCCTGTATCTGGATGTTGTAACATATAGTACATGATAATCCTGCCCTGCAGGGTTCATCAGCACCGAGCGACCTGTTGAGACACGTCTCAGTCTGTCTGGTTTCACTCGAACTCAGTTGTTTGTGATCAGATACGGATTTCAGCTCGATGCAGCGGCCTGAGAGGAGACGTCACGGGTGTGAAGAGGCAGCGAGCGGTTAGCTCTCAGTGTGTTGTGGTTTCTGTTTTAGCTTCTCGTTACCATATTTATCCAAGTGAAAAGTGCTGGTGAGTAATCTCGTAGAGAGGATGACAATCCTGTTACATCACCCTGCTGTAAGCCTGCTGCATTATCTCAGACATGTGACTCAGTCGGTGGCGGCGGGTTTAGGACGGACACGCGGGATCTACCGGGCAGGTCTGTGATGTCAGTGGATGAACGCTGGCTGTCGTGTGTGACTCCAGCTGTGTGGTCAGAAGAGGCTGACTGAGCAGGATAACGTCCAGCAGGACTGTGCTGACGTACCTGTGGACTCCTCCAGCCTGCACGATTCACTGATGTGATTCTGCTGTGTTTGCATTAGTGAGCAGAGATCTGTTGCATCAAACCAAGATTCTCCCCAAACTGCATCAGCCAGTGATGGAAGAAGTGTTTTCAGATGCTTTTACTGCAGTAAAAGTACCAACACAGCAATGTACAAATACTCCATTACAAGTAAAAGTCCTGCTACAGTAACATAAGTATTATGAGCTTAATGAAGTTCAAGTATTGCAGTAAAAGCAGCGGTTTGTTCCGTCTGACTGATGCAGCAGATGGAAAAAAAATCCAAAAAGATCCACTTTAAATACAAGGACGTCGCTCCGGATGGGATTTAAATGACAGGAGGAGCAGCGAGTTCACTGAAAACTACAGTCTTATAAATCAGTTTCATTCTTCATAGTCAAGTGGGGTTTTTTTTTGGTTTTTTTTAAGAGTTTCGAGTCCTGACAGCAAATAGCAGCAGAGAAACCACGACTCGGTGTTCTGCTGCTGGATGCATGTCTGCTCACCACAAGCAGCCAACAATTTGTCAGCCGACAGCTCAGTAAATCAAGAATCCCTGACGCTGTTATTATCGTCCCTCCAGCAGCTTCTTTCACTTCTGTGTAAGATTTTAAATAAAGACACCTTCGTTTATTCTCCGTCTTTTGTTTTGTTCTGTCCAGACGGATCATCAGCGTCAGGGCAGACAGTGACGGTCTGTTCGGTTATCAGGTTTTAGTTCCTCTGGGAATTTCCGGGGTTATCTGACTAGTTTCAGGGAAATTTGAGAGCATTTCTGGAAAAAAAAAAACATTTTTCAGTTTAATAACAGTCAGCCCTGTGAGTGCTGCGGGCGTCCAGACAAGTGCAGGACGGCCTGCAGGCTCATTATTCATTTAAACAGAACCACTGCGTCGACACTGTGGGGCCGTTACACTAAGAAACACGCAAAAGAGTTTAAAAAAAGTCCAGTAAAGTGCTGCGTCACAGTGCGTTTGATGGTAATACGACATTACAGCCAGAGAACAAGTAAAAGTACAAGAGCTGCAATGATTGGTCAGTTCATCAGGAACTGTTTTAATAATCAATCACTTGTTTTATTCATATTTTTGAGCAAATATTTTCTGGTTCCAGCTTCATAAATGTGAAGATTTGCTGTTTTTCTTTGACATATAAAACAGCAACAAAGTGATTCATCAATTATCAAAGTAGTTGGCGACTAACTGATCAATGGTTGCAGCTCTAGATGGATAAAAACTGACGTTGTGAGTTTCTGCAGCTGAAGGTCCTGATTCGCCGCTCTGAACAGTATCTGCTTCCTCACACTGAAATGTCGCCGACGTGTCACCGCAGGACTCGTCTTGCGCTCCTGACATGAACCGACACGACCGAGGATGTGTGTCGTCGCCGTCAGCAGGATGAAGGCGCAGCTGCCCGTGAGGGAGATCGACCGTCGGCGACGCCTCACCGCCGTCTGTAGGAGTCACAGCGAGAGTTCAGATATGACAACAGTCGTTGTGTTTTGAGAAGAGGAAGTTTAGTTTACTGAACAATGAAGCAGCAGCAGCCCTGATGAATCACCAGAAACCAGGCTGATGATTGAAATCCATTCATTCCAGAGTTACGTAACATCACTGCGAGTCCCTCTGGACCACAGTTTAGAGTTTAATTTACTCATAAATGAAAAGAAAAGAATCTGCAGAATAGTCTCTTACTTCTATATTACCACACACACACACACACACACACACACACACACACACACACACACACCATTCTGCTGCCAGAAACACTCACTAGAACACCAAATGTGGATTCATCCGCTGCTGAAAATAGTCCCCAACTACTGCTCTGTTTCCTCCTGTTTGTTGATACAGTGAGCAGCTTAAACATGAAACTGTTTTCCTGAAGAGTTTTTTAAGGCAGAAAGTGTTGAGAGACGGACAAACACGTTAGTTTTGGTGTTTTTTACTAGTTGTACTTCAGAGATGTCAGATCAGAAACAGCTCGTATGAATTATTGTTGTAATATTTGTGTTGTGTTTGAAGACATTATGTGAAGCAGCTGATTGATCACATTGTTCATTTGTTTTGCAGTAATAAAAACATAATTTGATTTACATACAAAAAACCTGAGTGGAAATACAGAGAAAAAAAATCTGAATATAATATATACAGATTCTTATATAATATAATATAAGTGTTTGTTGTCTGTTGTCTGAGGTGTAACAGCAGCTGTGTTAAACATCACTGAAGAGTTGATGAGGAGGCTGTAACCTTCCTCACATCAACACATGAAACTAACAGAAACATCATATTTCCATCATGTTTTCCATCTTTGGAGCTTTGACTGTTTGAATGACGTCATCGGGTTGTTTCTTCTTCTGCGACTGTTCATCTGCTGATGTTCACACATCAGGTTCGGATGGAAACAAACATTCACTACATTTTCTTTTGATCGTTTTCTGTGAATGTGGTTAAAGTTTGTGCAACAGTTAAGATGGAAACTGGCTGCTGTGTGATGAAGAAGTAAGCAGCTTTAAGACATGAAGAACATTTTAAAACTATAAAGAAAGTTTCAACACAAACGACAACGAAGAGAGAACAGCTTCAAATGATCAAAGTGGCCGTTTCTTCACTCTCTGCTCTCTGGTGTCGACCCGATCAGACGGTATTAGTGTCTGACACATCGCTGCTCAGCTGCACGACGCAGTTTATCTCATTACACAGCAGATGTTAGCAGCTGGAACACACACACACACACACACACGCTGGGGGAATCCCGAGGCTTTAAACAGCAGCAGATGTGAGGAGGAGAGTTTCTGGATTTTCTGAATAATTGACCTGAAAGTTTCATCTTTTTTTAAGATCAGAAGAAAGTTGAATGACTCACTTGGAGAAAATGATGTTGGATGGTGGCGCGAAGTCACAAAGGAAAGATGGCCGACTGAAAGTAAAGTTAACATGATGAGCTGCAGTGATTACTCGATTAATCAATAAGTTGATCAACAGGTAATTAACCTGCAACTGTTAATGGACTACGACAGTTTCAGCTCCTCAAATGTGATGATTTGATGCTTTTCTTTGTCAAAATAAGATATAAACTGGTAACAGAGACAGTCAGTCAGTTGCTTCCACAGAGTGGATCCAGTGTTTTTCTTCATTCTTCATTTCCTGATAAAACCCTGAATGTAAAGAAACAGAATATGAGTTCAGACTGTCATCAGCAGATGTTTCTACCTCCAGGTTTCAGCGTTAGTCTCCAAAACTCACACAGCTCGAACCTTAAAGGACCAGTTCACCATGTTTCCAGTGTGTCTTAAACCAACAGTCAGTGTGTTTTCTTGCTGTAATCATCTCTCCTGTTCATACTGACCAGTAGAAGATCCTTCATAATGACCTTACAATGGAATCCACAGTCCTCCTTCTGTGTAAAAAAGTATTTAAAGTTTATCTGAAGCTAATATGAAGCTTCAGCGTCCAAATGAGTCAAATCAAGTAGATATCTTTCATCGTTACAGTCTTTTTAGTGCCAAAGTTCCTCTTTTTGTTACTATACTTCCACCTGCAGCTCAACAGGGAAACACAAAGACTGTTAATGACTACGTTTACATTTTGCTCTTATTCATACTAAGCTTTTTACACGACTAATGAAAATGAATATTCCACTAATATTCCTGTTGACATGCAGCTGTACATACTCTGATTAACCTGTTGATATCCGTGGTGTGTTTCTCTTGGTCATGCATCTCTACGCCAGCGGTTAGTTAGTTAGTTTGTTTACAGCTGACAGAGCTGACTGTAAACAGGAGACCATGTGACACAAACTGCTGTAGAAACCCCAACTGAGACTGTATACATGTCCAAACAACGCTGCTAAAACCTCAATAATATCAGCATGTCTTCCATGTTTTAACTGGACGTTCTGAATATCCAAATGTAATATGCTGTTTACGTGACCCCTGTCATATTTGGAATATGTCACATTTGGAAGATTAGTGTGTCAGATATCCACTTGATATGACTAACTCAGCCTGCTGAAGCCTCATATAAGCTTCTCATCTACTTTAAATGACTGTGTGGACACACTGTGGCTTTTGGCTGTTGTTTTAAGACACTCTGGAAAATGTATGAACCCGTCCTTTAATCCTTGTAATTATTATGAAATTCTTCGTCTTGTCTAGCAGCTTCTGGTGTCTCCAGTGTGGAGTTTGTTCCCTCCAGGTTTCCTCTCTGTGGCCGTTCAGGCCGGCACAGTGACCAAACGAGTTATTTTTGGTTGTGTTTCCTCGGCGGTGGAAGTAGGCCACACATTCCTGAGGACGCGTTGCTCTGACAGCGCAGCTGCTGATCACAGGGGATCAGACTGATGATATGAAAGACGTCCTGCTACTGTGAGTTTAGATCCATCGCTGTGTAAAGAGGAAAAACACAGACCCAAAGTCAAACCACAACTTCTGCTCCAGAAGTAAGAAAAGCTCATGAATGTGTCGCTCTACTCATCACTATACATCCAGAACCTTTCTGATCCAAGGCTGTCGTGTGTCTCGCTTCTGAAAAACCATCTAATATTATTGTTTATTCAATGTTTCTGATCTTTAGCGGCCTAAAGGACATCCCATAAGTCCTCGAGGTCTGCAGGCTCCGGTCCATGAGTGGAGCCTGGAGGGAGGCGGCAGGTTCAGACACGTCTGTAATAACAGCAGCACAGATTACAGCTGCAGACACAGCCCAGGAAACATTTCACTTAAAATCACAAAGGTGTAAATGTGTGATGAGCTGTGATCTCCTCTCACCTGTTGACTGTCTGGGTTGATCTTGAGAGGAGAAGATCAACGTCCTGATATTTCTGTAGTGAAGATCAGATGGTCGACTGCCGACGTTAATCTGAACTGAATTATTCCTCCTGATAGAAACTCTTCAGTTCAGCTGTTCTAGAGCTGTTGGACTTAATGAAAGACGTCCTGCTACTGCAGCTGTTTCCTACACATATTAATAAAAACACACTTTTACCTCCAAACACTCAGCTACACTTAAAGAGACCAGAGCTGAAACTGAAGGACCAGTATAAGATAAACAAGGAGTTTTTAACTGGAAATCATGCAAAGATATTCCAGTACAGCCCCAGTTACTCACTGGTGGAAAGTAACTGAGTACATTTACTCAAGAACTTTACTTGAGTATTTCCATGTGATGCTACTTTATACTTTCTACTCCACTACATGTATTTGACAGCTTTAGTTACTTTTCAGATGAAGATTGTACATAAAATAAGACATGAGGAGCTTATAAATGACACTGCTTTGTTAAAGATGAAACCAGTGGTTCCCAAACTGTTTGTTTGGTTTGTGGACCTTTATGAAACATCAGTGTGTATTTGTGTCAGATGTCTCTGAGTTGTTTGCAGTTTCTCCTCATAAGGTCTCAAATAAATAACCGTTTGAGGAGGTAAAACTCTTTAATATCTCACAAAAAAATACAAAGATTAAAGAAAAGTTCTGAACAATGAATCCAAATTTATGTAGCAGAACTTTGTTTTTTTCTTCTTTCCTATCCGATCAATCATCTCAACACCTCTGAGATTTATCTGGTGACCTTCACAAAGATCAAACTGGCTCCACCTGCAGCAGCGACAACAGTATCAGGCTGCTTATGCATTGACTCATCAGTATTAATGAGTCGCAGCCTGATTTCCTGCAAAACCACGTGCTTCTACACTTAAGTAGGATTTTTCATGCAGGACTTTTACTTGTAACGGAGTATTTTTACATTACTTTATTGGTACTTTTACTGCAGTAAAGGATCTGAGTACTTCTTCCACCGCCGTCGTTACTTTTTATTTGTTTTTAGTCGTTTTTTTGTCGTGAAAAAAAGTTGTAAATGAATGAAATGAACTGTGGTGACGGCAGACGGGGATCAGACTTGCTGCTGTGTGTAGTGACTGACTGACTGGACTCTACACACACACACACACACACACACACACACACACACACACACACACACAGATCCTATCAGCTGATCAGCAGGGTTTCTGAGCTCTCACACACACACACAATGAAATAAGCCTGAAATGGAGTCTGCTGACTGGCTGACTGACTGAGTGTGTTGGTCTTTTCTCGTCTCCAGAGTGTGACCTCCGTGTCGTGTTTGATCCTGGATATTTGAACACTCAGCAGTGTTAATCCTCTGTCTGTCTTACAGCAGCTGTTCGTGCCCTCAGTCACACTTTCACTGTCATCCTTCCAGCCGGTTTAAACCCCTGCGAACGTCCCGAGCGGTCCGGTTCCTCTGAAGCGTTCCGCGTCGGCCTGGAATCTGAGCCGAGGGACTATTTGTAGAGCAGCTGGAGGTGGCGGAGCTCTGGTTTCTGAGGTCGCTCTGGATGTTCTTTCACATCTGTTGGTGTGAAGACACTTGACACACATTTACATCAGTGATTAATCTGCCGGTTCATTCTTTCAGAAATTCTGTCAAATAATAGTAAAAAATGGCGTCATGTTACCCAGAGTCAAAGGTGACGTTTTTAAATGTCGATCAAATATCAGAAAGAAAAACAAATTCTCACATTTGAGGAGCTGAAAGCAGTGAAGTTGTTCTTGAAAAATGACTAAAATGATTGATCAATTATCAAAAAAGTTGCATATAGAGAAGGAGGGGACGCTGGATACTTTGTGTTTACAGGCAGATAAACAGATTCAGTCAGTTAGTCGCTCAACAGAAAATAAAACAGCAACTATTCTGATAATCAATTCATCTTTTTCTTCAGATTTGCTGCTTTTCTTAGTTTTAAGTTACAGTGAAATTAATAGTTGTGGATTTTGGACTGTTGGTTGAACACAGCGGTAATATGAGTATTATATAGACTGAATGATTAATCGATTGATCAAGAAAATAATTGTCGTCAGCCATAAGATCGACAGTTATTTGACAACACTGCAGTCAGTCCTGATTTTTAATACAATTAAAAATGACGTCTTTGTAGGTCTTGATTTGTCAAACCAACAGTTCAAAAAGTATTTCTGACTTTTTCTTTCTGACAACTTAAAATGTTTTGTTTTGTCCACAAAAGTATTCAGTTTACTGTCAAAAAGACAAAAAGAAGCCAGAAAACATTCACATTTAAGAAGCTGCAATCAGAGAATTTAGACGTCTTTTCTTTAAAAAATGACTCATAACGATTAATCGACTATCAGAGTAATTGAAGATCAATTAATGGACTAATCATTGCAGCTTTCAGTGCACCACGGACACCCACACAGACCCGTCACAACACACCAAATACACAACAATGGAGGAGCTGTGTGCAAAAACAGTTTGTCTGTGATGACGTGAATACGCCTTAAAGACTAAACTCAGGGATCAGAAGTCTCAGATTAGATGAAAGACTGAAACATGACTGACTGCAGCTTCACTCTGTGCACTGATACGTGTCTTTGGAAACCTGCGTAAACACACCTGAACACACACACACCTGAACACACACCTGAACACACACACACCTGTAACTCCTCTGCAGCTCCGTGCAGCAGCAGCAGCAGCAGGTTTCCCTCTCTGCTCCGCTGTGGTCTGAGGTGGATTAGACTTTGTTTTTTTCCCCTCAAATCGCTTCGCTGTGACATAATCTGATCCCTGCTCACATGTGATCTTTTGTTCTGGGCCCAATCCTCAGTCTGACCTGGTTAGCGTCTCGCTGTGTGTCCGTGCATGTGAAGAGTTTACTCTTCCTCATCAATATGAAGGGATCTGACCGCTGTTTCTGCTGTGTCACTGTAACACGGACGCAAGACGTCTCCTCTCCGTCACCGCGCTGCGTTTCTCTCCGTTTATCCTTCATGCTGCAGATTCTGAACAGCAGCACTTTTTTTTATTTGAAGGATTTTAAATATTTAAACACCGACTGTGACTGCAGGGAGAGAGACGCAGGGCGGAGGAAGACATGATGGGAGTCAAGTAGATTTTATATTTGCTGTAATAAAAAGTCTGTTTTGTGCATCTCGTTCATTGTTGTTTGAGTAAAGAAAAGTTCTCATATTTATCATTAATAATCAGTCAATAAACGGTTAATAAATGGTTTTATGAGTGTTTATGAGTGTATTAGTCAACAACTAAAACTCTAACTATAACAATAAAATAAAGTATAATAATATAAAATATGTCTTCATAGGAGAAGTTATAAAATACTGAACATTAATAAACACTTTATAAATGGTTTATAACACACTATAATATAATTATAAGCAGATATCAGGACATTTTGAACTGTTATAATACTGATTATTAGTGATAATTAGTGGGACCAGTGTTACCAGTAGCCTGTTTAGTGGTTGGTGAATTAAAGAAAACTAACGTTGAGTTCAGGTGTTTCCAGCTGACGTCATTTCATGTGTCGTTCCTCCTTAAACCACAAAGACTCCTTAATGTTTCATATTTAATTCATTTAAATATGAGTTGATAACTTCATTTATCAAAGTGCACGATAGATTTACTGTTAAAATCACACTTACGTCTGCAAAAAAGTAGATGCTGGTTTTATTTTGAGCTGCGACGGTTGTTTAATTAACCAGCAGAAAATATTTCATAATCAAATATTAGTTTTAGTCTTTTTTTTTTTAAGCAAAAATGATACATTTTTGCTGGTTTCAGCTTCTGAAATGTGATGATTCACTGTTTATCTTTAGAGATCAGAAGTCCAGCAGAACTTGTAGAATAAAGAACAACATTATTGTGAGACTGACGTTAGAGCTGCTTCGGTTACCGCGGTTACTGTGGTTTACCGCATTACCACGGTAACACAACCATGTCACACCCACCACAGATGAGACAGAGATACGGCTCAGTTATTCTCTCAGGATTTAGATAAACAATGACGTGTCTGCTGCTTAATGACATCACTAGAATAAAGAGTCTATAAAGAACAGACTACTACAGGAACAGATGCATTCGAAAAGCTTAACATGTTTAGGAACCGATTATTTTATAACATCTGAGGTTTAAATATTTTTTTAATGGTGGTTACTGTGATGGTTTGAATGACTGATTTGTGCGGTAAACTCTAACCAGCGTGTTTGTGGTCGTCATCAGAGAAACACGTAATAAAGAAGATGTAAATGTGTTGATGTGTGTTTCCTGCTGACCTCTTCAGATTCTTTTCCTTCTCTGGAAGTTGGTGCCAGAAATTATCTGCTTTTCTTTATCAGACATGAGAGTAAACAAAATATTTTGGCTGTTTGTCAAACAAAATGAGACATTTGGAGCCGTCACTTTGGACTCTAAGTCATTTTTCACGACTTCCCGACAAAACATTAATCAAATCGGCAAAGAAAATAACCACTAGTGACAGATGTAGTCTTACTTTTATGTTTT
Organism: Thunnus thynnus; assembly: GCF_963924715.1. Classification (NCBI taxonomy): domain Eukaryota; kingdom Metazoa; phylum Chordata; class Actinopteri; order Scombriformes; family Scombridae; genus Thunnus; species Thunnus thynnus. Next base: position 969,957 of record NC_089535.1, read on the forward strand.
TTCACAGAACTGTTATGTTATAAAAGATACTGTTGGGTTGGTCAAATATCTACATGTATGAGTAGATGTTTGTGACAAGTGGATCCATTCTTTGTTGTTCGTGAAGCACTTGTGTGTTTAAATCCAGATTCTTGTTGTGAAGTGAGAGCGAGTAGTGAAACAGTTACTGTAGTACACATTGTACTCTGTTAGTCTGCTTGGCTGCTGCTCAGATTCCTCAAACTCCTTCAGTTCCTCCTCCGCTGGTCAGATGTGAAGCTCACAATAGAACAGGAAGTGAAATGGGATGTTTGGAAACAGTTTGTGAATGAGCGGCTCAGCCAGACTCCTTCACTGGTTTCTCGCAAATATCCAACATCCCAGCGGGAGTTTCCTGGAGACAGGAAAACTCGTCTAACTTCCAGAGAAGTGGCTGCTTCCTTTTATGGCAGCTGATGATTCCTCTACCTGCTGATGGTGTGTGAGGAGGAGGAGGAGGAAGAGGAGGAGGAGGTGAGATGTGCACATTCCTGCTCCTTGATGTCAGCTGTTTCTGGGTTACTGGTGAACTCTCTGAAGGGAGGAGTTATTAGACTTTGACCTAATTCAGGACACACAGCCGGATGTGAGCCGTCAGCTGCTTCCAGTAATGAAAAACACGTCTGATTTCCACAGAGCTGAGAAAACAGCCAGCATGAAACTGATGATGATGAGGAGGAGGATGATGATGATGAGGAGGAGGAGGATGAGATATTGCAGATTAAACATGACTGCAGCTCTGACTTCATCTGGCTTCACTCCAGCAGAACAAAACAGCTCCAGACTTGCAGAGCGACACCAGCAGAAATCAATAAGCTGTAATGGTTAAAGTGCTGCTGCAGACTGGGCGTGTGTCTAATGTCTAATGCTGCTTTATTGCATCAGCAGCAAACCTGCTTCTTATCTCGTTGCCTGAGCAGAAAGCAAACAAAGCAGCGTTCAGTCTCACGTTCAGTCCAACTGTGAAACTTCAACATAAAGATAAGACTGTACTGATTTCTTTTATAAAGGGCTGAGAGCTTTTAATATCTACAGACACACCCTGATGTAAAATAGTCCACAGATTTATTATTTCACTCCTAAAGCATTATCAGACTCATGATGGACAGTTTGTTTTTAAAAAAGGATGAAAATCGATGCAGCAGATTCATCTTTTTTATTCCACACATTCTTCTTTGTTAAAACCTGCTGCCTACATTACCCACAATGCACCTGGAGAGTGTGATGTGCAGTTTTCACTGAATACTGTGTTTTGGCTCCATGAGCCTGAACACATCAATCACTGCAGCGTGGATTTAAGTAAAAACTATGTAATTTATTTGTCTTTTATTCTATTTTAGTTACCAAAATTAACAAAATATCACCTGGAAACAAATGAGGCTCATGGTCTCAGTGAGCTCTAAATGAGCTCATGTACTGTTAATCTGCGATTTGAAGCCTGATAAACTCGATTCTTACTGCAGTAAAGGTTCTGAATACTTCACTGCTGTCAAACACTGAACTGGTGACAGAAAATGAAGAACTGAAGGAAAACACACACAGTCAGACATCAAATAAAGAAGAAGAAAGCCGAACACTCAGAACTGTGATGGTAGATTTTTTATTTTATGTTTAAAGGTTAAAACAAACTTCCTTCTCCGGGATCCCTCGTGCTCTCTGATGGTGACTTTAGTGTGTATTATCTAACAGCAGCAGCAGGTTGAGATACAGACGCTGAAAGCAGGTCAATCTGTGAGCAGCAGATAAACCCAAATCAGAATATTACTGAGCTCTAGATGTCCTGAAAAAGAGGTTTATTATGTGACTGTAATCCAGGAGCCGCTTACAGCAGCTGTTGGTAAATTCAAACCTTTAACATTTTAATGTAACATAAAGTTATATTTAAAACCGGTTTCACCACAAACTAGTTATTACATATTTACAGCTACTAACTGCTGCTAAGCTAGTTTAATGAACCTTCTGACCAAGCTAACGTTAGCATGCTAATATCTGAGCCATTTGGATTGAAAAGTTATCAGTGATAGATAGATATCAGTGTGGAAGAAGCACTCAGATCCTTTACTTCAGTAAAAGTTCTCTATGACAAATAAAAGTCCTGGTGAAAAACCCCTACAACAGTAGGAGAACCCAAGTACTATCAGCTTGTTAAAGTATTAAAGTACAATTTATGTCCTGTTCTGATGTCGGATGTTAAACATCGTCAAAGTTCCAAAAGTTGAGGTGAACGTATGTAGAAATGCTGCCTGCAAGTCAAAAGTCAGGGCTACAGAAGTGTTCCAGTGTCCAGTATCTTCATGTGACTTTAAAACACACACCGAGCACATGATGCGTTTATTTCTGTGCTTTGGGGAACAACAGAGATCATGTAGGCTCTGAGTAGCCGCAGTCTGAGTGATTCAGGACCGACGCTGTTTGTCTGCACGACAACAAGCACTAAAGGCCACGAGTGAACGTCCAGGTGCGGCTTACTGTGAGGTATTTTTAGGTCAGGTGTTTCCTGCCAAATGGACACATGATCGTTTGTGCCTTTCACTGTTTTTCCTGATCCTCGCCGCACCTGCACACACTTCCTCCTGCTGGAAACACGGTTCTGAAAGTCAGAGTACAATAACAACTTTGAGGTGCTTGGAGATACGTTTTTACTTTGTAGTTTATGATTTTACACTAAAATTCATCAAACAGAAGTAGTCAGATGCTTCATTTACACATAAAAACAATGTAAAGATACAAAGATGAAGGTCAGTAGTCACTTCAGGTTTTTTATGTTCAAAAATGGTCAAAGGTCAGGAACTGAAACTGAAAAATTCAGCAGCAATACAGAGAAAAGTGACAGTAAAAGAGAACTTCAGATCAGTGAAAGTAAAGTATAGTTACAGTTTTATTGTACATTTTGATTTTTGAGGTCTTTTTTTGGCTTTAAATAATTTTATTCACTTACAATTTATTCATATTTTTTGATTCTTGGAAGATTTTGTTCAATTATTATGAATCTGATCCAACATGACTACAGGAAGCTGATAATACTTCTACCTTCACTTGTAATAAAGTATTTTTACATTGTTGTATTTGTACTTCAGTTAAGGATCTGAGTAGCTCTTACAGCTCTGAGCATTAAGCTGGTTTTAAACCTTGTTATTTGATGAGGAGGGACTGATGATGAGGAGGAGGAGGAGGAGGAAATTAGGCCACTGTAACATAAGACGTTCTAGCTGTTGATCCTGCAGACGTGTGTGTTTGTTTTCCTGTCACGGATCATTTGGCTCTCTGCACGTTCACTCAGGAAGTGTGTTTGAATGTGTGGATGTGAAGAGTTCGTTTACTGAACTGATATTCGAGTTTTTTGTGTCTGCAGTGAAAACATGAAAACTCGCCAAGGTCGTAATAAAAACAGCAACACATACAGTAACAATACCCGGCTGTCCACAAGGAAAACCAGAAATATCACCAAGCATGAAATCAAACAGCTTCCTGTGTTAAACTTCACTCTGCCCTGAGTTTAGTCTCCCAGGCAGCGCTTCAACTCAGGCTTCATCTGAAACATCTCCTCCTGCTTATGGCGTTATATTTCTATTAATACGTTGTGTCAAATCTCAGCACGTGATGACTCATAAGTTATATTTTGCGACAAAGAATAATAATCCATTCTGAGGATAGTAAAATATTTTTGTGAGCACATCAGTCTCATCTTGTAGAGAAATTGTTGTCATGCAAAAGAATAATTTAATTTGAGGAAACAAAAATCTGTTGTGTGCAACAGATCAATCAACCAATAGATAAAAATCTGATCACCTCAACGCAGAACGAGTGAAAGCTGCAATAAATCTGAAATAAAACCTTTAAAATAAACAAAGGCAAACATAATGCTTATAATAAGAGACGTTACAAATTACGTCAAACACAAGCAGGCAGGTTTTACAGTTTACAGCAGAGAGCCTGTTTGTAGCAGGCAGATCAGAGCCTGACAGACTGAGTTCAGGGAGAAGAAGCGCCGTCTTCTCTGCGTTTCCAGGACACCAGATATGACCAGTCATCCTTCACCACTATGCACACACACACACACTATAAACACAGAGCCGACCTAAAACACTGAGGACTGTGCACCACCTGCAGGAACTTTGTGACATTACACTCATCACATCACCTTCAATACTGTTAATATTCTGACTGTATCCTCTCAGAATCACTCTAAACCAAACTTCTGAACCATTAATCTGTTTTCATTCATCAATCATTAATAAACAGAAAATTAATCCTTAGGGGAGAGTTTATGTTTTTATTTTTTTTATAGAGAAAAACATTTACAGTCACATTATGATTCTGTGTTGCATAAAACAGGAAACATGTTATGATTTCAGTAAATGTGAAGAATGGTGGTTTTTGATTTTCTTTTTAATACATATTTAATACTGGTCAAATTTAAAGGATCATTCCGCCAATTTTCTATATTTGTCTTCATGTTTGGATCCAAACCAACAATGAACTGATCTACTAACCAGTATTGTTTGTGTATCAAAGCTGATATATCTTATTAAAAACTCGTCAGTGAGTCACACCGCTGCACTGGGTCACATGTTCCTTCATCATGAAGAGTTTGGTCACGTTAGTTTGTTTAGAAACGGCTCCAAAGACTAATAACAGCGATGACGTTTTCAGTCTCCAGAGAGTAGTTCTGTGTATTGAAGCTCTTTGAGAAATTTATAATGTAGTGCAAAGTTCAGCCATTTCTTTCTTTCTTTCTTTATTTACTGACTCTCAGTAAATGTTCCTCTCAGTCTCCAGACGTCTTCAGATGTCTTGATTTGTCTGAGCAACAGTGTAAAACCCAAAATATTCAGTCTACAGTGAAATAAAATAAAAGCAGTAAATCCTCAGGCAGCAGACTAATAAGATAGATAAGATAAACTTTAATGTCCCTGTAGGGAAATTTCTTCTGGCCTCTGTCCTGCAGTTCCATAGAAGATAAAATCAAACGTATTGCATAGTAAAAGAAAAATAGTCAGCACATGGCTTCCATACACACCTACTGACAGTGGTGACATAGTGCACAACCCTCCTGGCCGACATCTACATCACATGTTAGTGTTGAGAATCATAATGGATGCAGGACTTGATCAATGACTCCGATTGTTTAATTGATGAACCGTCTCTTGTGTTGCAGGTGAGCTGCTGAGCCAGCCGCGGCCCGACGGTCTGACGGAGATCATCTGTCCAAAGAACGGCTCGGAGCGGGTCAACGTGGCTCTGGTTTACCCGCCGACACCCACTGTGGTCAGCCCCTGTCTGAAGTGAGCCGCGGGGGGGCTGGACTCTCCCGCCGGCCGGGCTCGTATCACCGGGTCCACCCCCCCCCCCACCCCCCCACCTCTGACTGCCTCACCTCCACCTCCCACACCTGTGACTCCTGCAGCCTGCTTCCTGTCCTCCTGCCTCAGCTTCAGCCGGGCCGCTTCACCCTGAACTGAACCTGAAGGCAGCACAGCGGCTCACTGCTTCATATGTAGGTACTGCAGACTGGTTATCCCGCTGCTAGCGTCACAAATACAGACAGAATACCTTCAGATACTGGTGCTCTCTATCCTTAACATCACTCTGATGCTGCAGGGAGGTTAACTTGAGACATGTGTGATTTATTTAAACATGAAAAAGACACATCGCGCCTCATGTAAGAACATTTCCTTCTCCTGAACATCGCTGACTTTTCTCTCTGAGGTTTGTTCCAACAAACTCTCTCAAACTCTTTGTGAATCTGTGATGGACGTCAGCTCTTCATGAGCAGCTGGACGTTCCTGAGATTTCATCGTCAGCATCATCAACGCCGCTAAAATGTCTCGTATAAGTCGACCTGTTCTGCTCCGTTTGTGGTTGAGTTTCATTCACAAAAATGTTCCCAAAGAGTGAAAAGAAGAATTTGGAGTAAATAAAGAAAGAAATAAGGAGGAAGTGCTTTGAAACATCTCTCCATGGCTCCGTGACTAATATGAGAGGCGTCATGTGACTGAGATATTAGACAGAGAGCTGCAGCTGTTTACTACCACTGACATAAACATCATCAGGAAACTGACAGCCATGATGATGATGATGAAGTTTTTTTTTTTTGGTAAATAATATTTTAGTTGATTTTGGTATCGTACTCTGTTCTGTTCATGAATCATACGACAGCTCTGAACTTGCTGCAAATGTTCTTAAATCACTCGTACGTGTCCTTTAAAAATGAATCTGTTCATCTGAGGGATTCCTGCATGAGGCCGAATGTCTGACATGAAGAAATATTACAAAATAAATCAAATAAATGTCAATAATTGAATCACAAGAGCAATAAATCAAATCAATAAAATGCTTTTATTGAGACACATAACACCAAATATATCTGTTTGTTGAATTAACTGCTGTTAATTCCACATGTTTGTTTGTAATTTTAATGTCTTGTCTTCTTCTATTGCAGGTCTTCTGGTGTCTCATCATTTTAATATTTAGGAGCTTGATGAGCACAATCTTGGGCCGTGTTTATCCACAGTAGCTCTGGATCTTCTCTGGCCTGCGACGCTTCACAAGTTCCTCAGAGTGTTTTTATTAAAACCTGCAGCTGCATCGTCTCCTGTCAGTTTTATTTACTTTTTAAAAAGCAATCCTACATTGTTCAGGACTCTAAAAGGCTCGAGGATAATTCAGTCATTTATTAAAGAAAAAGTCTTTTAAACACTGATGAACTTGTTAAATCGTGGGCCAGATTTCTGCCAAGTCTCACCTGATCAAACCAACACAACAGACTCTGAAATCAGGAAAGAAGATTTTTTACTGGACTGCAATATTTTGCAATATCTAATAATGTTTTAGCAATTTGTCCCGTTTCTACTGTAATGAAGAGAGCAGCATGGACACGGTGGATTGAAGACTGTTTTACAACTATTTACACGTGTAAATATTCTCTGTGCCTACTTTAAAAAGTCCGATGCAAACTACAAGACTTCATCTCTTAGATCTGCTCATCCTGAGCCGCTCCGGACGCTGCCACACACGTTTCAAACATGTTTGAGTTTCTTGTAGCCAAAAACAGCAGGATGTGCCTGTAGTTTGGTCACCATGGAGACCAGTCAGAGCAGCATCCAATGAGAGCGCACAGGAAAGCGGAGGCAGTATATATATATAATTAATTCAATAGGAGTAATTAAACAAGCTTCATGAATGAATGAAAAGGAGATGCAGTGACATCACGTCACCATGACAACAGTCTGGGACTGAAGATGTCCTGTGGTGAGAGCAGGACAGCCTCATGTCACCATGACAACAGTCTGGGACTGAAGATGTCCTGCGGTGTGAGCAGGACAGCCTCACGTCACCATGACAACAGTCTGGGACTGAAGATGTCCTGTAGTGTGAGCGGGAGAGGAAGTCTTGTAGTCTGCACTCGCACTGAGCCGTTTTGTGACACGAGGAGGACGAGATGACGTCTGTGGTGAAACTCTCTTCCTGTTCAGAGGTTTGGTTCAACATCAACGTCTGAAGTGTTCCAGCAGCGATAAACATGTAAAGTCACATTCTGTTCATGTCCCGTCACAGTATCAACTCATAATTAGTCTCTATTACACATTTCTGAACAACATCCTTCATGAATCCCTCATCAGTTATTGATAAATTGGTGATTAATCCTCAATGAAGCTTTCAGAGAGCAGAGAGTTTATTCTTCAGTTTTTACACCTTTTGTTTATGGAGGAGAAACATTTACAGTCACACTATAACAGTCCAATGTTACATAAAACAGGAGAACAAAATGATTTCAATTAATTATATTAAATGTGAAAAATGCGACAATATGTTTGGTGATTTATGATTTTTTTGAATAAATGTGGGTCAAACACTACAAAAATGTGCATCAGCTGCACAAAAATGTTGTTAAAAAGTTGAAATATTTCCATGTTTGTATATTCTGAGTCTCAGTAGGGGAAGTCGTCACATTTCAGAATAAAAGTCAAAGTGTTTATGGTGTTTTTACTGCTCCCAGATGTAAAAATGTCTCAAATCTGACCCTGAACAGTATGTGAGGGTTAACCTCAGATATTTATCTTCACTCTGACCGCGGTCGGGAAACAGTGATGTCATCGCTGTTTCCTGAACGCTGACTGTATATAAGTGAATAAGAGAAGATGTTTGCTGTGTAGAAGGAAAGGACGTCAGGTGTTTTTTTTCACTTCCTGTGCTCTCGTTGAGTTGATTTCTGGATGTTTTTCACCTTTTAGAGGAAACATTTCGACCTGTGCGAACACGTCGAGGGAAACGTGCTTTTCTTTCTGATGTAAATAATATCTTTATTTTTGTATGTTGACACGAGGCGTGTCTCCACTCTTAGCTTTGACTTTATTTACAGTGCAATGTTGTGCATGACTCACTGTTGAGATGCACAAAAGGGTTTTATATGTAGCTGGTTTCAACATCTCACATGAAACAACATGAAATACCAAATACAAATAAACCAATAACTGGCTTTAGTACCACGCTACCGTGTTGTTTATTTATTCTGTCTGACATCACAGTCCAAAGTTGTTTACATGATGCTCATAAGTTATTTTATCCTGTGTGTTTTGCTGAGATGTGTGTGTGTGTGTGTGTGTGTGTGTGTGTGTGTGTGTGTGTGTGTGTGTGTGTGTGTGTGTGTGTGTGTGTGTGTGCGCTCTGCTGGTGATGAATAAAGTTCTCTGAATTGAATTGAATATAATCACTTACTAATTAACACTTTGTCAAAGATGATAGTAATAAAAACATAAACCAAACTCTTCTTCCTCAAAATAATGATGATAATAATAATCAGCAAAAGATAAAAGAAGAAACTAAACTAAAATAAATAAATACAATAAATATTTTATTAACCCTCCTGTTGTCTTCCCGTCAACCATGCAACTTTTGACTCGGGAGGACAAAAGTCCACAGATGCTATACGTTTTAATAAAACACCCAAAATTCACTGAAAGTAGTGATCATTACTTTTACTTGTTAAATGTGTGGTATGGAACCATCCATGTGGTTTTCAGGCAGTTAGATGAAAGAAATCCATATTTCTGATATAAAAACATTTGAAAACGGGTCAAATTTGACTCGAGGACAACAGGAGGGTTAAATTGAAAAGAAATTAATTAAAATAAAACATGTCATACATCCACTTTGTTTTTTATGGTATTTTACACTATTTTTAAAAAAAATCTAATAATTAAACACAATAAAAGTGAAATTGAATTGTAAAAAGGGGAAAAAATGAATAAAAACATCCTGTTATATGAGGTGAAAGTAAAAACCACAGAGTGTATATAAATATATATAAACAGGTGAACTCTGACCTCACCTGAGACCAGATGCATCAAACTGTAGATTCATGACTGAAACTGCACACAAAGAAACAAGCAGACAGTTATAGATCTGTGAGTGAGCTGCTTCTGTTTCTCATTCACTCTCCCACAATCAACCAGCTGTTCTCATATCAATATGATGTCTGTACACCTGTAAGAAGAGCTCTTTATAGCGTCCATATCATCAGTTCATCACATGAGCCTGTTAATCATCATCAGCAGTGATCATCTCAGAGAAGTAATCAATGATTAGTTTGTAGCTCATAACTAAACCGGCTTTACAGGGTGTGACACAGCTGGATAAAATAAAAAAGAGATAGTTACAGGAAAATAAAATGTCTCCTGTGTGAATTAAAGGAATGATCAAATTAATCACACAAAAGTAATTAATCAATATTCTGTTTTATATATTCCTCTGATTGACATTTTACAAATCTCTGTGTAAACATATAAAAAATACACAGTCAGTGCAGCTGATAGATGCTCTCAGCTTATGTGTATTTATTTATTTATGTATTTATTGGGACCATGTACAGTGTTAAACATAAATGTTACTGCACCAGAGTTAGCTTATTGCTAATTTTAATCTGCAGCCCCTCACAATTAAAACATATAACAGCACAATAACAAACAGCACAAAGCAGAAAACACGCAGGACTCATTATACAAAATACAAAGATACACACAACAGCACATAAACCACACACAAGATTATCTACGGTCATGAGAAGACAAAGAGATGAAATATATATTGTTTAAACATGTGGCCCCTGGTGTCTAAACCCTCTCACTGCACCGGGGTCTCCTCCCCCTGCTGCCCGGCCTCCTCCCCCTGCTGCCCGGCCTCCTCCGGGCCGGCAGGGGGCGGTGAACCTTAAAGCAGCGGAAGAAGCGGTGCTCTGTCCCCGGCTCTTCCTCTTCCTTCCGCGGCCTCAGAGGTAGGAGACTAGTCCCGTGTATGAAGACATGAATCTGTCTTAAATCTCCTTTAAATCTTCATCATCCTGCATTTTAAACCGCTGAGTTTTATAAACTATCATCAGACACGTCGGATGATGTTAAATTTCTGTGTTTGAGCAGAAAATTTAGTTTTAAATCTTAATATTTGTGATCATACCGGTTTGTCACATCAGCCCTCCGCCATGTTGGCTGCTGCTAGCTACAAAAACTGAGCTAAAAACTGTTAAAAATCAACTGTGGTGTTTATTTCTCCACATTATTTATGTGTCAGAGTGTTTCTGGTGATTAATAATGTAAATATATTTTTCTATTATTATCGGGAGACTCATTAAATGTAACGTTAGCTAAGCTGAGCTAAAGCTAACGCAGCTAACAGTCATGAGGAGTTTCTGTCGGCTCAGTTTTAAATGAAATACTGAACATTTGTGTTATTTTGCAGATATCTGAAAATGGTCCGCTACTCTCTCGACCCCGAGAACCCGACCAAATGTGAGTAAAGTGGATTTCTGGAGGTTTGTGAGACGTTGTGTGTTGGCTGTGATGACTTCTTAGGACACCTTTGGATTACACATGAAAATAACTCAAAGAAAGATCTGAGCTAACAAACTGATGATACACTAAACTATAACATAAGATTTATGTTCTGTTCTTATAATATCTATTTTATTGTTGCAGCATGCAAGTCGAGGGGCTCCAACCTCCGGGTTCACTTCAAGGTAAGTTAAGACTCTTTCTGATAGTTCAGTGTTTGTTCTGGTAGGAAATGTTATTTATTTATTAATGATGTCTAAAAAGTTCAGAAAAGACTCAAACTTTGTATTTGTGAGCTGGACGAGTTGATATTTAGAAACTTACTGTACTTGTTGGAAAAGTTTCATTCACAAAGTCAGAACCAACATGATTATGAATCAAAACTAACATGTATTTACTATAAAGTTATACAAAAGATTTAAAAGTGAGTAGTGTGTTTTGAGGTTTATGATTATATTGTAAATCATTTTAATGAATCAGTCCTCAGATATAATCTCCCATCATCACATCTGGTGGTTCATGTTGTTTGTTCTGACTTTATTCAGATGAAAATGTGCAAATTCACACGTTTTTCAATTTGAAATTGGTAAATTTCAGTATATCAGTAAAGTGTGAAGGTAATAACAGACGTTTACTGAACTTTATAGAAACATTTACTATCAGGAACAAAACATGTGACTCAGTCTAACCTGTCAAGTGTTTTTATTTTGTTTTTTGCATTTTTACACTCAGAATTACAAACATGCTTCTTCTACATGGACCATCTGCTTCATGTTGTTACTGTTTGACCTGCTGATGAAGTTCAGTTAGTTCAGCTGAGATGTTTGAACCTGCCGGCGTGTCGTTCTGCTTCCTTCATGTTATAATACGACGTGTGATTATTTAAGAAATAACTTGTTGTAATTGAACCTGCAGGTTATTTCTTAGAAGCTCTAAATGGTTTGTAGTGATGTGAACTTCAATGTAAAACTACACATGTGGAGAACAGAGCTGCTGTTTAGTCCAGCAGGTCTACTGGGACACAGTTCACAGTCCAAACTGGTTCATTAGTTGATCCACAGAAAAGTAATCAACTCTTTTGATAATTGATTCAAAATTTGATGCTTTTCTGTTTTATGTCACTATTAACGGATCATATAAGACATGTGAAGCAGTTTAGACTCTGGTGTCTGACGACACCTGAAGGCAGCATGTTGGATGTTTGCTGTGATTCTGCTTTAGTCTTTATTTCTAACAACAACATAGTTTTGTATGTATTAACAGTGAGAAACATCATTAAACTTCCAACAAGAGAATTCTCTTTAGGAAAAGTAACTGAGTGAATATATGTTGTCATGCTGGCAGCTCCGTGTTTACAGCTTCCTATAACGTGTCTTAGTTGTGATTAGAAACGCAGCACAACTGTCAGTTACTGTGATAAAGATGAGCACTTCCTGCTGGTCTTTTAAGTTAAAAAAAAAAAAAAGCAGTTTGAACGTCCTGTTAGCCTCCTCAGTGCTACATGTAGAAAACATTAGAACTTAAACTCTGCTGCTTTTCTTCTGAGTGGTGATGAGTTTGTTTGTTTGTTTGTTTGTCCAACAGAACACCCGTGAGACAGCTCAGGCCATCAAGGGCATGCACATCCGCAAGGCCAACAAGTACCTGCGCGACGTCATCGTCAAGCACCAGTGTGTCCCGTTCCGTCGCTACAACGGCGGCGTGGGAAGATGCGCCCAGGTGAGTTGTTATTGTTGTTATTATTATTATTATTATTATTATTATTATCGTGTGCTTCATGAAGAGCTGCAGTGATGACCATCTTAGGACACCTTTGGATCAATGATGAAACTAAACTTTGTAATCTGAGCAGCTGAATGAACTCACTGAGCTCATTTAGTGGTTAATAAAGACGTCTGTGCATCTCAGTAAACAGTTGTTGTTGTTGTTGTTGTTTACAGGCCAAACAGTTCGGCTGGACGCAGGGACGTTGGCCCAAGAAGAGTGCCGAGTTCCTCCTTCACATGCTGAAGAACGCCGAGAGCAACGCTGAGCTGAAGGTGCGTTCAAAGACTTTAAATCCCGTCTGACTGGTTCAGTTCAGAGAATCAGATTATAATCTGGACGCTGTCGTTCACATGAGTCAGATTGCAGTGATGACCATTTAGGACACCTTTGTATTAACCATGAAAATAAACTGTTGAATCTGAGCGATCTGACGTCACTGTGAATTACTGTTTATATGTTTATGCTGCATTTATAAGATCAATGTTTGGCTCATCAGATGCTTCATAGTTTTTAAATATTGTTCATAAACTGCAATTAATCTGTAGATTATTGTCTGTATTCATCATTAAGTCTATAAGATGTCAGATAGATATATAACAGTAATATAATAGTTATGTAACATTGAACAGTTCAGACGTTTTGTGTCTGACCAACAGTTTAAAACCTCATAAATCTTCCATTTGTTAAATTAAAAACACACAAACGTTAAATATTTTTGCTTAAACAACTAAAACGATGAATCAGTTAAAATAACTGCTGATTGATTTTCTGTTGATAGACGACAAACTAAAATCATTTTACTGTGAAGCAGCAGGTCTGAGATCAGCTGATCTTTATAGTGTTTAATGATCAGCTGATCAAACATGAACCAGAAAACTGACAGAACGTTAACGTCACAGTTTAAGACTTTTAAGTTCCCTCCTTTTGCTTAAAAAAAATGTCTCGATTATCAGAACAGTTGATGATTAATCGACTAAACGGTTGCAGCTGTCATGAATGTTTCAGAGCCAGTAGAGAATATAAAGTTAGAGTTTTCCAGCTGTGGTCATGTGACGTGTGTGCGGCGGTGGTTTCAGGGTCTGGATGTGGACTCTCTGGTCATCGAGCACATCCAGGTGAACAAGGCCCCCAAGATGAGGAGACGTACTTACCGAGCTCACGGCCGCATCAACCCCTACATGAGCTCCCCCTGCCACATCGAGATGATCCTGACCGAGAAGGAGCAGATCGTCCCCAAACCAGAGGAGGAGGTCGCCCAGAAGAAAAAGGTAACGGAACGTCAGCTCCACGTGTTTCTGTCTACTTCCTGTTTCGCTGTGATGACTTCTTAGGACACCTTTGGATAAACCATGAAAACAAACCACTGAAATACTGAGCGACTCTTCTTCTCTGACGCTGATCTGTGTGTGTGTGATGGATGATTTAATAATAACTGTGTTTGTGTTGTGCAGGTTTCACAGAAGAAGCTGAAGAAGCAGAAACTGATGGCACGGGAGTAAAATGTAATAAAATGACAACTTGTTATTATCACTCGAGTCTCTGCTGTCTGTCTTTATTTGTTCTACTTTAAACCACTTTATTTGACACCAGATCAGTTTCTATCAGCTGTTAGCAGCGTCTCTCTGCTCAGACGTGACTGAAGGTCAACTCTGATGTCAGTTTGCAGCATTCGAGCATCAAATATGTACAAACTTTGATCTGAAGTAACAAACTGTCTTTATGTTTGATCAGTTATGTCTCCAGTTTAATAAACATACATATAATCCAGCTGTAGACAGGATTCACTGTCATGAATCTAAAACTAGAGATGATTAAGTGGTTTGTTGTTGAAATATTCTAGTTTATTGTCTCATTTTACTGACTTTATGTCCACATCTGGAGGGAAAAGACTTGACAACTTGTTTCCTGGCAGATGTTTGAAAACTTCAAATCTGAGCTAAAAGTTTATTTTTAGTATTTCTTTTTAAATATAACTTGTTGTTACACTGAGCTGCCAGTAGAGGGCCTGCATAGCAACACAACTAAATACTGTTAGAAGAAAAAACCTCATTCAAACTAATAGAAGTAATCAATATGTAAACATGTCTATAAATACATAATGATCACCAGATCTACATATATATAGTAACAGTT